>NC_022019.1:26023190-26055525 GCF_000317375.1 Microtus ochrogaster
GGGGGAGGGAGGTGGGAGGCTGGGAGGAGGCGGAAACTTGTTTTTTTTCCTTTTCTCAATAAAAAAAAAAGAATTCCCAAATTTTATTTCTAATCAACAATGAGATAATCTAAAAACAACATTTTTCTAATGTTACCACAGTTAGCATATGTATCTTTAACTTATAAGAGAGATAATAATTTTTTTAGGGTAGGAAGAAATTAATAAAATGAACACAATGATTATCAAATATGAATCATTATATTTATATCTTAAAATTTGTAATGATGAAATAAATGTTAAAAGAAATTATATATACATGCATATATATATGCTTGAAAATGAGCAATAATGAGGAGTTTCAAGGATTAGCAATTTACACTTAAGCTATCACTAAAGAATTGGATGTGTTTGTTGTTATTATATTTTTTGGGTTCAGGACACAAAACACCCTGTAACTCAGTAGTGATATGCCTCAATGCTGTTTCTTAGGATGTTATAAATCTCAACATCCTGGCTTTTAATCTCCTTTCAGATACCTTTAATTTTCAAAACTGTATTTCAAATGAGACCATGGAGTTCTCCAACCTGATTCTATTGAAATCAATTTTGACCCTGTGAAATTAAAGAATTCCTATCTTTCTCAATTTTTAACCTCCTGGTATGTATATGATTCAATGTTGATAAGCTAAATGGATCATTTGACTAATAATTCATCTAAAAAAATATTACCAACAGAAATTTAAGTGACAGTTCACCTAATATGTCAGCTGTTTTTTATTCATAAGCTTTTTGCAAGTTTTCTAGGTTTTAGTATATAAAACTTTTTTACTGATACCTTATGACCAGGTGCCTTGTTGTTTTCTGCCAAGCCTTCTCCAGAACACTGTTTTCAAGCTGTGTGTGTTTCTCTCCTCAGACTTTCCTGATCTGTTTATACACAAATTTCCAAACACTGCTAGTCTCAATCCATATTCCATTTTGTATGTCTGGCTGTACTCAAACTCATGGCAAATCTCCTTCTTTAGCCTTCATAACTGTTTTTTTTTTTTTTTTTTTTGGTTTTTCGAGATAGGGTTTCTCTGTGGTTTTGGAGCCTTTCCTGGAACTAGCTTGTAGACCAGGCTGGTCTCAAACTCACAGAGATCTGCCTGCCTCTGCCTCCCAAGTGCTGGCATTAAAGGCGTGTGCCACCACCACCCAGCCAGTCTTCAGAACTGTTAAGATTAAAGCCATGACCAATGTCTCCTGTGAGTGCTAACTCTGAAGTTAGGTAATGGGTTTAATTCTTGCTAGTCCTCTGACACTGGACAAGCATGTGGTCATTTTTACACTACAACCAATTCAAAACTAAGTTGAAAACCAAGTGTTTCCTATGTGACATCACAGTAGGTTATATTCTAAATATCAAAGACAAAAATCTTTTCAACCTGATGCCATCATTTGAAGAAAAGACACAGAAACAAATTAGAAAAGTAAATACTCACATTTGTTTTAACATTTAAAAATGTTAAAATATACAATGTTATTTTCTAAATCAATAATGATATAAAATACAAATAAACTAGCTAAAATAACTATCTGTTGGGTTTAAGATCCACTCCCTGAGATGAAAGCTATATTTAACAATGCTAAAGAGGCCAAAGAAATGGAGGAGCCTCTCTAGGTCTTGATCCCAGGAAAAAAACCTAATATTGTAATTCTACTAAAGGAACACAGCAATAGAGATATCTCCAAGGATATATTGATTTACCCATATATCAGCTAATCCCTCAACCTCAGTAGATTGGAGTTAATTCCCATCTACAGATACCCACAACAGGCACAGAGAGAGACATTGAAGCATTCAGTCTTGATGGAACATTTTATCAATACTCCACTTCACAAGGTTCACTCAGGTATGCCGAAGAAAGACACAGAAAAAGTAAGTAAAAGAGCTAGAGGT
Organism: Microtus ochrogaster; assembly: GCF_000317375.1. Taxonomy (NCBI): domain Eukaryota; kingdom Metazoa; phylum Chordata; class Mammalia; order Rodentia; family Cricetidae; genus Microtus; species Microtus ochrogaster. The sequence goes on from NC_022019.1 coordinate 26,025,115, forward strand.
GATGATGACTCCAAGAAAATAGTATCTTCCAGAACATTAAATAAATAAATAAATAAATAAATAAATAAATAAATAAATAAATAAATAAATAAATGGAACTGATGCACATGTGAACCCAAAGAGTCTATGGCAACATGGACAATATCTATGCATGCTCAAGATAGATTTCCCAGGGAAGTGAATATGGGGTCCCACACTAACCAAGAAGCTATCTGCAATCTAAGCCTGATTACAACGGGAAAATTAATTATTTCCAATAATGTTTCATTGAGAATATCAACAACACTCCAAGGCAGGCCCACTGCCCAGGACCATTTGAACCACACAAAAGAAAACCCACACTTTTTTTGTGTGTGTGTGCAGGGGTCTTTTTGTTTCATATCGTTTTGTGTGGAAATTTTTGGCTTGCTGTGGTTTTGTTTTTTTGTTTTTGTTTCTGTTTTGAGAGAGATGGCATAAAAATGGGTGAGAGAAGATAAGAAGGACCTGGGAAAACGGTTTGAGTCATAAATAATTCACTTGATGAAACATATTGATATTCATAGATTTTTTAAAATATGACCATATTTATTAATAATTGAATAATGTAAGTCATATATTGTTAAAATATATTGAATTTCTAATGTTTGCAAATTTCTGTGAACCTGTATAATTTTAAATATTATAATACTGAATATAATTCAGAGTAATAAAATATATTATTTTATAAAATATATATATAATGTATATATGTTTCTTTTCTTGCTTTTAAACCAATAGCCAGGTTTACATAATTCTATTTATGAATGTAGGGTATCTTCCTAAATTACAAAAGATCAAATTGCTATGCAAATATTACTGTTTTTTGGATATTAAAAGTTCTTTAAATAAGTTCATTAGTTAAAATTTTGTTCCCAAAAGACTGGAACACTGGTTAGTAGTTGAGAAATTCAGGGTCTGTAGTATTCAGTGCCACAGTTTCTTTCCCATTGAGTTGCTTGTTGTACCAACAAAGTAAGGGAAGAGGACTTACGGCAGTGAAAATAGAACAGAGAGAAAAAAAAGGATAAATATCAAATTAAAATTGCTTTTATTCTAATGAAAAATATACTTGCTAAAATTTCAGCAATTTTATTTTACATCTTTAAAAATAAAACACCAGTTCAATTTCTTTAAATTTATCTTTGCTTTGGTGGGTACTTGGGATCATGGAGACATCCATTATACTCTGCGTTCAGTCCAGTACTTGTTCTCACTCTATCATAAAGAATGGAGTGAAAAATTGTTCCCAAGATGCAACCTTAGACCAGGATAAGAAACACACACAGGAAATCGGCTCCTCCCATAAACCTCTGTGTGTTACTGCTAACACAGAATATACTAGACGCACTTCTATAACCTTAATGAAATAACTGTCCCTTTCCTACTTTGGCTTGTTCCGCAGGCAGATCTTAGAGATGTAGAATCAAGGCACTTCCCTCAAAACACTCACAGAACAAATCTGTGTTTGAAGCATCCTGGGGTGTGGCAATGGGTGCAGAGAAAAAAAGCTTACAGAGGAAGAATGGACTTCTGTCTGGGCTCCATGCCCTTCCCACATCCTCGCAGAAGTCAAACCTCGTTACACAGCATCTTTCTTTCATGATCTAATAGGAGAATTGGTTCACTAAATGAAGGGTGACTGGAAACAGAAGGAGACTAACAGCAGGGAAGAGGTGAAGTGGTAAAGTAGCATCATTTGTCAGGGTCCTCTATGGTTCCTCCAAACACTGGGAAGCCTTCATGCATCCTCTCTCTGAACTGTCAATCGCCATGGGGCAGGCAGCAAAACAAGCTTTTGATCAGAAGGACAATTTCTTTTCTTTTCTTTTCCTTTCTTTTCTTTTCTATTTTTCAATTTCTTTAAAAGGATGAGTTGGAAAGAGCTTCCTTAGCATCTTATATTATCCTTATGCTTCTAACGATTCACCTCTCAAATTTAATCTATATTCAAATCTACTGAAGATATTTTAAATTACAGATTCTTATTCATTATATCTGGGACTTCGCCTGAGTGCCAGTATCTTTCACAAATGTATATGTATTTTTGTGTATCAAGAATAATTAAAGGATAAGAGGCTAAGGATTTAAAAAAAAAATAAGGCCAGTGGGGAACTTGAAAGAACTGTAGGGGTAGAAAATTTTTAACGTCAGTATCCATGAAAGAAATTTAGTTCAAGATAAAAAGTATTTTTAAAAGGTCAGTCATCAGTATTAACAATTCATGGAGTTTAAGGTTAAGAAAACAAATTTTATTTCCATTTCTCCATGAGTTTATAGAGGATTTATTCCCTTTAAACTACTCTTAAGATTAAATTTAAAATAATAAAACATGGAATGAATTCTAAACCTTTTAAGGACTTATGCTTGATCATACAGTTGGCAAAGGGTCAATAGCAAATCCCTAGCATGGAATTATGAGTTTAAAGAAATCTACACAAGGATTTGATGTAGTCCAAAATAATTAAACAAATAAAAGTTATTAGAAATTGATTATTTGAAAAGCTGTAAGATTCTTTGTGAAGACCCTCATCATGTTTCAGACAAAAATTAACCTTACAAATAAAAATCTAACTTAATTTAATGGTTTATAGTAAGATGTTATTAAGTACACAAAAAATAATTTGTCACAAAAGAAATTTCTGTGAAATGGAATAATGAAAACTTTGGATATTGGAATTTCTAAATATTTAAAATGAAAACAATTATGAGAATAAAAAGGAGTAGCACCATAGGACATTGCCAAGTAAAACAAAAATAAATATAACCTAGCAGAAGAAGAGGTCAATTGTCTCCAGCTTTACAATGGAGAAGTATCATCATGGTCCCCAAATACAGGATAATTTGAACTAGACATGCCTTGACCTGAAGTTACTAGTGATCATATTTCTTTTCATATTTAGTTTTTATAAATATATTGTCAGTTTTACTAAAAATAAATACAAATGTATATATTCTATCAATAGGTGGTACCAATCTTAGGAAGAAGTTGAATAAAACAGATACAGAGAAAAAAAGAAAAGAAGAAGAAAGAAGATTATAAGGGGGAAATGAGAGAAGTTCGAAGGGGAGTTTAAAAAATGAATAATAATATTTAAAATAATAATTAAAAACATTGGAAGATTACTTGAGAATATAGTCCTAAGAAATTCAGAAAAAGATTTTTTATATAGAAAGTAGATCTTGCATAAATAAGATTTTTAAAAGCAAAAAGAAATATATTTTTATTTTGTTATCTTAATAAAATTAATCTAAGACTTAAATTAACTTATCAAATTATTTGAACTTTAAATATTCTGGATATAAATTATCAATGTCAGAATGTACACTAAGAAAATAAAAAGACATATATTACACATATATTTTAAATATTAAGTTGATTGAAAGTATATAAATTATAAAATACAAAATCTGCAATCAGAAAGTATGAATATTAAAATAATATGTTTAACTTTAAGTTACCTATATTATAATCACAATGAAGTACATATATTATGCAATAAACTATATAAATTCTGATATTCATAGCTTTTAGGTAGAATATGAAAATATCTGTAATCCATGAATATAAAGACAAGAAAAGAGCAAATGTAAGCAAAGAAATGACTGATTATGTACAAAAAATTTCTGTAGTACAATAATAAAATTATCAATAGTTATAAATATAATTCCATCTCATTTCACCACAAAATAAATTTAAATTAATACAAAACAATGAAAGAATTCAATATTTTTACTAAAGCAGAAATATCAAAGAACAAAGATAATTCGATGTGAATGGATTACAAAGAATTATATACTGCAGAAAGAGGGATAATTTTTCTTACCCAGAGATGAGCCTCTACTTGATTATCCGATATCAGGTTGATAGTCTTAGAAATGTGTGTGTGTGTGTGTGTGTGTGTGTGTGTGTGTGTGTGTGCTCGCGTGCAACACTAGATTAAGAAGATTGCATTTATATGTTTATTGATATGTACATATATGTTTAACGTGGCAATGGTAAAAATGAGACCTTGAATTTAGAAAGATAGGACTAACTTGGGAGAACTAGGAGGGATAACAGGATGACGCAAATGATGCGATTTTATTTCAATTCTTTTTTCAGAAATATGATTCTGTAGACTCAAGCTTGGTATGACTTGGAAGTCTCCATCCTCAGGACTAGCTTTTGTAGTAGCAGAATGATTTATGTAAGCTGCCAAGGGACAGAAGCAACTAATAATCCGACCCTGCTCTAACACCTATAAATCACAGCAGTGACCAGTGTGGCACAATATCCCTGAAGGAGCAATAGTGGCGCTCAAAGCTCAACAGTAACTGGCAGCTGTTTAATTGAACTTAATACTTGCCAACTGGAGGAAAACTTGCCTGTAAATGAAACCTAGCCAGCAACCCTGGTCTAGTGAGGTTTTAGATCCTAGAGGTGGTCCTACTATTGCCACCTTAATGGGGCAGCATAATTTGTAACTGAATCCTAAGCTCTATCCTTATATCTACAAATCCTCATTCAACAGTCCTCTCATTGAAGCAGGCAAAAACCTATAGAGAAAATCACATTTACATGAAATGCAGAGGTCAACTGATAATGGTGTATCAGGTCCATTTAATACAACTACAACACAACTTCTGCATTGAAGAAGAGGTGGAAAGATTTAAGCAACCAGAAGACCAGAGAATCTGCTATGAGATAGTGTGTACTGTCTATCTTTTTTTTTCCTCTTTTTAATTTTATTAGTGTTGTTACATATATGCGCATAGATAAATACAAATATATATACATATATATGTATGTATACACACACACAGACTCAGAAGGATAGATCTATCCTTCTGAGTCTGTTTAGCATGGCTTGGATATATTTGATTGCAGGGTTGTACTCTTTTTTTTTTATTCTATTCTTAATTTTTTTTTTATTAAGAAAGAAAAAAAAATTTTTCTATCTTATTCCTGGGAAGCTATATTCCTGCTACTTCAGCAATACAGCTGCCAAAACAATGATTCAATAAAGAGACTGAGAGACATGTAAACATGAAAAGGGAAAAGTCTCACAAAACCCCACCCATACAAAGAACTAAAGGCAACTAAGAAATGTTGAAAGAGGGAGAATAATCTTTCTCAGTTATGAGTCCTCTAATTGCTATCTAATGAGAAGAGGTCAGTCTTAAAGTCAAGTGTATATGTGTGTATGTTTATGTGTGTATGTGAGTGAGTATGCATGTGTGTGTTAAAAAATTGACTCAACAGGTTGTATTTGTATATGTGTATGTTGTGTATGGGGGTTAGATATAAAAATAATAATCAAAGAAAAATATATAATGGAACTGGGCAATGGTGAGGCATGCCTTTAATCCTAGCATTTAGGGAACAGAAAGAGATAAATCTCTGTAATTTCAAGGTGAGTATGGTCTATAGAATGAATTCCAGGACAGCCAAGAGTACACAGAGAAACTTTGTCTCGAAAAAACAAAAGAAAAAAATATAATGTATTTAAGAAGCAGTGAGGGATCACATGACAGTGATTGAAAGGAGGAATTATAAGGATTGAAATAATGCAATCACATTTTAATTAAAGGTAATAATAATAATAAACAAACATTTGAAAAGAAACTTTCAAAATATTTTATTATAAAACATGTCTGATTCATTCATACAACATTCTGAAAAATTTATTCCTGCTACCTATAATAAAATAAAATATCAGTTCTTTATTACAGATGTAATTATTCAAATATGCATGTATTCCATATGCAATATATCTAAATTATTTTCATATGCATTATAACGTGTAACAATTTATTCTAATAACAGCATGAAAAAGGAAAACTGGACACACACAAATAAAATGAGCTGTTATATATCTTATTAAGAGAATGTAAAGGCTTTTAAATAAAGTAGTAGAATAATTTAGAGCAATGCACAAAATTGAAAACATTTTTGAAGCATAAAGGCTATTTATGCAAATTTCAACTACATATTCATTCAAAATCAGGCAGAACATTTTAAACCTTGCATCATTTTGGATATGTGAGAACACTGATAGGGTGGTATAAGAATTTCTGAAGGAAGATTGGATAGTAGAATACAGATGATAAGATGGGGAATGGAGGAATAATGGGAAGGGGTGATGTGGTCAGAAGCTGCTTTTGTTTTTTGCAGGCCACCCAGACCCAAAATAATCACTCAAAAACTATATTAATTATAACACTGCTTAGCCTAATAGTTTGTGCATATTTCTAGCTAGCTTTTACATCTTAAATTAACCCATTGCTATTATTTTATACTTTACCACAAGGCTCGTGGCCAGCCAACAAGGTCCTGGCTGGTTGCTCACATCGTTTTCCTCTAGCAGCTACATGGTGCCTCACTGACTCTACCTTCTTTCTCCCAGCATTCAGTGTAGTGTTCCTACTTAGTTCTTCTCTGCTCTATTACAAGCTAAGGCAGCTTCTTTGTTCATTAACCAATAAAAGCACCACTTGTACAGAAGGACTTCCCACATCAGGAGGTGTAAGTGGAGAGATGACAATGAGGTTAAGGCCGAGGAGAAAATTTGAAAAGCAGAAAACGAATAGCAAAGTATGTACTTCATTTGACTTAAAGTTAGACTACAGCTTCCCACTTCCAGGCTAGCCATCTACATATTTTGTTATAAAAATTTTCTCATTGGCTAAAGATCATTTACCCTTAACAACATCACACTGCCATATCTGTCTTCAAAGTTCCTTATGAAACAACCCTGTTATGCATTCACTAGCATTCCTTGTATCTCTTTTGTTATTCCTATCTTTCAGTTTAGTTTGCAGATAACAGTTAGATAGAATCATTCCCTGGCCTCTAAAATCTACCATTACTTCAATATACTAAATGTTTTCTTATTTCCTCTGCTTTGCTAGCTACCTCTCAAATACTCAGTATCAATAACATCTTGCTTCCTAGTATGTTCCTTTATATGAAGTCAAGTTAGTCTTCTAAATTTTACTCATAATGCATTCAGAGTCTACATGTGATACAAGGAATCTACACAGATATTGGTACATGAAAGCTAAATACATCTACCACTGAGTTACATACCAAACTAAACAATCTGATAATTTATTTAAGCCATATAATGATTTCTCTATGCCTGTTACTAACCCTGTTTGCTATATTACTAGAATAGACTGTAAATTTATTCTTAGCATAGGCCAAAAGGCTAAGTCATGCATTTCTATATATCTATTAATATTCTATCAATGAGGCTAGTATTTTTCTAAAACTTTATCAGTACAAAACATAACTCTCATTCAAAAGAATATCAGATAACTTACTGATAAAAGTGTATGAACAAAACTGGCTCAGAAATATGGGCTGAGATTTCCTGAGTGACACATTCCTTTGCAAAAAAAAATTAAATGTACATTTGTTGATGCAGTAAAAAGGACACCAAAACTAATGCATTGGTGAGGAAACCTGAAAGGCAGGTCACAACAAATTGGGGCATTTTATCGATGCTACTTACTGATTTTTTTTTTTAACTTTTGATTCAGTCAAAAACTAGTGATCTACTAGGAACTATAGCACTTTCATCTGTTAGTGTATAGCTTTTCTTTTCACATTGACATAATCTGAAGTCGTCTTGGAGTAGAGAATCTCAGTTTGGGAAAATGCCTCACTAAGATTAATTTTAGCCGACACTCTAAAGCATCTCAGATATCCACAGCCAAGCAGTCAATCCTGATCCAGCAGTCTTTAGAGTCTTTAACTAAAGGTGTATAGCACACAGGTTCTTCCCACAGGTTTAGTTCATGTATCAGGAAGTAATGACACATTTTCAAAACCATTGCTTTACAACTTCATGTTTCATTTCACATTGTCTCTTTGGTCTTAGAATCCTGAAATTTTCCTTACTTATGTAGGCTAAATTCCTCAACATTGATAAAAAAAAATCTATTTCTTCCATTAATTGGCCTAAAATATACTTGATTCACTCTAATTTTGTGTCTTGACCTGAGTCATAAAGCTGGCAGAAAATACGGCTAAAGAGGATTTAGAGCAGTGCATGTATTGACACTCAGAAAAAAATCCTTAATCACAGGGGTATGTCTGCATACCCAGAGAGTGCAGAAAATCAGTAGTTCCATCCTACATTCAAGGTCTGCCTCTCCCAGCCAGGACCCTGACCTACTAAAACTTCAACCTTCACTCTTACTTTCCTAACCATATAATTAATTCCTAGGTCTAAAACTCAGTTTATTTGCATTGCCCTCTAGCTAATTGAGATGAAAATTCCATTAAATGTGTCAAAGGAAACTCTCTAACTCTCCCATTTGGCTTTAATTTGGTGATTAATCATGCTCAGACATTTAGTCTTCGTCCAGTGAATCCACAGTACTCAGCAACACCAAAAAGTAGCAAGTGTATTATGCTGGCCCAACATTAAATGATATTTTTCTGAACCTTGTACATGGCCTGTATATTTCACCTAGGATGTTTAAACATTGTGTCAAATTGCAGAAGCTGGCCTCTTTTTCCCAGAAATCTTTTTCCTTGGATGCTTCTTCTAGGAAGGAGTTAGGGCCAAATGGACCTTTTGCGTTCACAGTTGGAAGCCATAATAAAAAATGCATTGAGTTGTTTATTAGTATATATTCCTGTGCTTGTGTGGTATATGCATGTGTATTCATGTATATCTATGTGTGTGAGTGGAGGCCAGTGGTCAATGCTGAGTTTTTCTATATTTCTCTCTACCTTATTTATTTAGGAATTATCTTTCAATGAAGTTTGAGCTCACCATTTTGACTAGCCTTGACTATTTCTTTCCAACATCCCTGATAAATATAGATGTGCAAAACCATATCTAACTTGCACTTGGTATTAGAGATCCAAAATCATTCACAGATACATGCACAGCAAAGCACTTTAACCTCGGAGACATCTTCACAGACCCAGAGATCTTGTGGTCCATTATTCTTTTTTTCTTTCAGAATAGTGAACATGCAGTTGTTTGGTCGTATCTGTCATTTACAGAATTCCTCACTCTATTGGCATGAAGCAAATGAAAAAGTTGTAAATATCCTTCTGGGACAAGCTGGACCTACAACAGTGTCTTTCACATCTAAAGACTCCATGAGTATAATTTCTTGATGAAGGGCCTAAAGTACTTCTGTAAGATTTTGCTGTGCTAAGAACAAAAGTAGATTATTGGCAAACATCACAGATTTTTCTTCTAATTGATAAACTTTACATTTATTCTTCCAAACATGCTGTCTGATGAACTTAAACTTTCATGTCAATTAAAATAATGTGAAATTTCAGATGTAATAGTATTAAATCAAGTACCCTATCACATTTCATTTATATTTCCTAGAAGTTTCTCCTTGATAAAACATTGATTGATAACTCATTAGTACCTTTTAACACTTTATACTTATACTTACCACACTTAATTACTTACAATTTATACTTCCCACGTTAACATTTTTAATAGTTTCACTACTAAAAAATGCTTTAGGATGTTAGAAATGAAACACCTTTAAATTCTTTGATCAAGAGATGTCTAATTCCACATCTGTCCTGCAACCTGTGCCAATGTATACTCTGAAAACTGTCAGGTATAAATTTACTTTCAAGATTGTTGGTTGTGACATGGTAACTGAACAGTACTTTTTGAATCATCATGATGCATATATAAGAGAATCAGGTTTGAGTGGGAGGGATTTTATGCAATAAGAAGGCAACACAACTTCTATTTGAACTCCAGGGAATTCTGGCTTTTAGTACATGATAAGATACCAAGAATGGCAAAGAACCTAGATGTTTTCCAACTTCTGAGCTAAAAATCTCATCTACCATAATAATACTAATGCTGGAAGTAGATGTTAGACACTTCAATAAATTAACCCATTTCTCTTAATCTATGTATCACCATGAGGCTGTGGCCTATGGGTAACCTTCAAACATCGTTTTTCTTTGGCAGTTACAAGTCATCTGCCTGATTTTGTTTTCTTTCTCCCTGCATTCAGTTTAGTTTTCCAACTAGGTCTATTCTGCCCTGCCATGAGTCAAAGCAGCTTCTTTATTAAGCAAAGGTAATAACACATATTCAAAACATACAGAGGGCAATCTAACATCATTTTTTACTGAAGAGTTTAGAGAAATTAGGAAATTAGCTACTGTTTTACTTGGATTCATTTCTCTGAATGTATAAGAGTAAAATGGATAAAACTTAGTCACTTGCTATGGAACCAAGCCAGGCGTCATTCCAATTTAATTAGAAGACACAGTATAAGGCACATTCATGACCCTAAGTCTAGACAGACAGGCTCTTATTAAGGGTATTTCTGCTCATGATTCTCTAGAAAAGTTCAATATCATTTCCCTCTTTCATTTATAAGGCATATAATTATATATTTAATTTGCTTTATTATATTTAAAAGCTGCCTCTGTAGCTGCTACTATTATATAACATTTTTAACTGCCTAGAGTAAACAAATGCACATATAAGTGAATTAAAAGCACAATTATGTTATCTCATTGTGCATTTTATTTTAAATAAATCTAATTAATTTTGAAATAAGCAAGTCTTTCTTATAAGAAAAAACTAGCTGATCAATTAAACAGTCTAATGCCTATATTTCATGAATAGATTTAAGTAAAGGTTATATTATTAATGTGTGGAAAGTAACTAAAAACTCTATTTCAAAAAATAATTTATTTAAATATAGCATAAAATTAAAAATTTTTAATATCCTTATGCTTAATATACTATGGTAAATAAAATACATGGGAAGTACAACTTATTTTCATAAAATCAAATACTTTAGGTTAAAGTCAGGCATAATTTTAATATCATATATTCAGAATTTGAAAATTATGAAAATGAAATAGTTTTTTTCATATATTTCTGAGTTAATGTCTATAAGTGTTATGATAGAAAAACAATGCGTTAATTATTATTAAAGTGTAAATTTAATATCTAACCCTATTGTCATAAAAGTGTCTTCAAATTATAAAATATATCCTATTCATGAGACAATTCTCCCATACAGAACATCCTACTGGGTAGTACTGGTTCCCTACCTGAATTAGAGGTATAAAGCAACACTGCCCCCTGGAGGTTTAAAAAATATTCTCCGTAGATCAGATTCTATGGGGGCTGAGAAGACTACAAATTTAGTAGATCTAATATTATTATTATTTATTACTAATTTCTTTGGCTTTTGTTTGAGGGATTATAATATAATTTCATCATTTTCCTCTTCTATTATAACCGTCCAAACTCTCCCATATCCCATTCCTTGTTCTCTTTCCTCTTAAGTATTATTAGGTCTGAAAAAATATGACCTGGTTTTAGTGTAAACGAAACGCCATTGTTATTTTGAAGTATTATGCTTTGAAATCATCACAACTCAACAGAGCCTAATTACTACCTCAGTTTAAATGCAAACACTGTTTCATGAAAGAAAGAAAAAAAACACACTAATAACTTTCTAAATGTGCAACCAAAACTCGAGCTGATGGAATAGGTTATCAGTATTATAGAAGTCATTGTGGCTATGTTTTTTTTTTTTTTGAAAGGATGAATTTAATAAGCCATTTAAAGTGGAGGTAAGCTTAACCAAACTGAGAAAATAAACACTCCAAGGACAGATTGTAGTTGACTACCCTCAAAAAATGCACAATAAAGTGGATTCTGCATTATCATATTAAGGAAATGTTATGAGAACTCATGAGTTATAAGGCACGTTTGCCATCCTTAATTGAGACAGATGGGCTCTTTTTAAAGGGTGTTTCTGCTCATGATTCTCTAGAAAAGCCCTCAAGACTACCGTGAAATCAACAGCATACATGAGGCTATAAAGGATCTGAAGTCTTTCAACAATGCAGACCCTTTGTTGGTATGCAAATTTGGGGCAATTTAGATTAGGGTTTGTTTTTTGGAGAGTGGAAAGAACCTATCAGCAACCTAAAGGTGGTTTAATAACTAAAGGATTTCTGACCTCATCTACCTAGATGCAGCCATATGTTTCTTGATTAAATCATATCCAGCACCTTTTTACAGACTACCAAAAGTCCCATGATTATCTTATAACATAATTCCAGACATTTCATTTTTAAGTTTGAGAATAAACACACTGGCCAACTGAAACACAGGAAACAAAACTTGAATGTGGACTCTCTTCTCCCTTTCTACCATCATGGAAGTCTATTTTTAAAATGAATTTGAAAGGTGATTTTAGTTGTACATCAATTTAGGTAATAACCATAAAAGTTTGTTAGTCATTCTTGTTGGGAACACTGAGCCCCCAGATCTTGAATTTCTTGTAAACAACTTGTTTTCCCCTGATCTGAGTGCCTACAGATGCTCTGAGCACGAGACCTTCAGGAGTTCCTGATGGCAGGAGAGTGGTTTCTGGTGGGTTTGGCTGGGGCGTGGCTATCTCTATATAATCTGCCCCTGAACACAATAAAGGGGTATTCATGGGGAATTCAAGGATGACCCTTGTCATTGTCTGTGTTTGTGTGTGTGTCTGTGTATTTTAAGCTCCATCTCCTTGCCTGAAGCTCGCAAACTGGGTGCCAGTGCACAGAGCACAGACACAGGGGCGTGGTGCACGGCAATTCTGGTAGGGGTTGCAGAGAAAATAGAAGCAGTGGCGCGCGAACTGTACCGAGGGTGTAACACCGAAATCGGGTGTTACAGAGTAGGAATATGGTTTGTGGAATTTCAGGCAATGACTGTTCGTCTCTATGACAACTGACCTAAAAATTATGAAAGGGAAATTGTTGTGGCTTGAAATTAAGGACCTACGTTTATTTCTTAGGAAGCTTCAACTCTTGAGCTAAGGTGGTGAATGAAAACATGATGTTCCAAGTATAAAAGATGTTGAATATGAATATTACAGGTGGTAAACAAATATAATAGAAAGTTGCTGGGCAAGAGATGAAAGGGAAGAAGTCATTTATTTCTTCACATACATTGCTATGGCTACTTAGAAGCTCACTTGAAATATTCACCCTGGAATATTTCTAATATTTCTATATATCTAATATTTTTGTAAACATCACTGTCTCCTTTCTGTTTGCTCTAAAAGAAAAAGTGGAAAATTAGTCGCTTTTATAAAAAAGATTACAAACCAATTAAATATATTTATCTTGTCTACTATTGCTACTGTTGTGAGAAAGTGAATATTCAATGTAAAATTATAGTCCTTTTTGAAGTTGCTTTTTAATGATGTGCTTGCTGTTTTATTTATATGCATGTATATATGTCTGTGTGGGTTTTTGTAACACAGTGGAACCCATTAGGAGCCAAAAAAAGAATATGAGATTCAATGGAACTGTAGTTACCAGCAATTTTGAACAACCATATGGGTGTTGGAAATGAAACCCATAATCTCAGCCAGAAAAGTAAGGACTCTTAGCCATCACACCATCATGCCAGACCATAATATTCTGTTTTATTCTTAATCAATGAGACTGAAGCAAAAATAAAGCTATAGTTGAAGACAAAAGAGCTAACACAAGAAGGGTCACAATTCTCTATTCTATCATGAGCTTGTTCTCCCTTTCTCCTTCATGTTCAACAGTGGCTTCATGAGTCAGAATGGCAAATTAAAATATATTATCAATGTCTTTATAACTACAAAGAGAAGCAAAATATACATCTTGCTTGATGGTTTTGTCAATGACAAATCTACAGTAACCTGAAAAATGAATACAAGTTGAAGACTGGCATCCATTCTTTGGCCTGTAGAGCATTTTCTTGAGTAATTATTGATATTTTAGGACCATACTCTTGGTAGTGCCGTTCATGTGCATGTAGAGACTGGGGTCTTAAGAAAAAAATAACTAAGTAAGTCATGGTGACAAGGCAGTAACGGTCTGCCCCTGAGAGGAGAGCTGTCGAGTCTCTGAGCTCACTTCCTCTTCCTCCCAGAGTTCTGCTCCGTTCACTCCTCCCACCTACGTTCTAACCTATTAGGGCAAGCAGCTTCTTTATTTAATCAACCAATGACCTTCCTCCATCAATAGAACTGAACTAAGACACTGTGTTCCCTATAAAATTTTTGAGACACATAATTGACAAGAGACACTAGAGAAAACATGCACATACATACACACACACATGCACACACACAAATGAATACACACATCAGTAAAATAGCAAGAGGAAACCTATACCACCTAAATTTATAAATGTTTATTGTTTTTGAATTATATTCACATTTAGACATACAAAATATAATTGTAGTATCTATAATATATATATTTTCCCTTGAACAAGAAGAGTTTTACTTTTAATATTACCTTATCTTGTCTTTTAAGATAAATCTAAATTCATTACATAAAAATAATCACGTAAATACTGAAAAAAGACACTGAATAGAACACTTGTTCTCTATAACCACTTTTTTTTTTTTTTTGCAATTTCAAGTTTAAAAAAGTTTACGGTTTCCAGTTGGTGTCAAGTTTTATTGTATGGAATGAATGCAACTTCTGCTTTTGAATATTAGCAACTTTTACTACTGTAACTGGAGGTTTTTCTTTTCCTGCCAGTTCCTGAATTCTTAGGCTTAATAGTAATTACAAAGTTTGGTCTACTAGCTTAGGCGCATTATTAGCTAGCTCTTACCACTTAAATTAACCCATTTCTATTAGTGTATATTTTACCATAAGGTTCATGGCTTGTTACCTCACATCTTGCTGATGGCATCTCTCTGACTTTGGCTTATTTTTCTCTGTATCTTTGCTTGGATTTCCCACATGGCTCTATTCTTCCTGGCAATTGGCCAAATAAGACTCTTTATTAACCAATGGTAATAAAACCTATTCATAGAATATAGAGAGGTGTCCTATATCAGACTAAAGCATATGACTAAGCTGATATGCTGGGATTTGGGGATCCAGTTGTACTAACCAAATATGTATTTTATATCCCATTCTTTCTTAAATTTGGACTAAAAATCTTACTGTAAATGAGGATATCCCATGTCCTCTATTTAGTTTGTTGTAAACAGTAAATGATTTCACAAAAGACTTCATAGAATATAGTTTCTGGATACGGAAAAATTAAATGTATTATCCAATTATTCAATTATGTAACTTTCTGACTATAAATATTTTCAGTATTTAAATTTAAAGTAAATAGAGCATATATTGATATTTTTCCAATAACTGAAAATTTCACAAATATATCTAAAATAACTTGATGATATTATATTATAATTGAATGAATTATACTCACATCTATCTTAATATGTACTAATTTGATCTGTTGTTATTTTAATGTATAAATTCATTATTAAATATTAATCCCTTTGATTTAGAATATTTGTGTATTAATATATGGGATGGTTAGGAGGAAGGAAATCAAAGGATGAAATTCTGTAATTATGATGTCAAACATCAAATAATAATAATTATAGAAATAAATTATTAAAATAGAACTACATAATTAATTAATTAATTATATATCAAAAATACAGTTCAACTCATTTAAAACATGAAGTGTTACATACTTTGAACAAAAAGCAAATAGCCTGAATAAATTCTATATTTAAATAGCTAAAACCAGACATATAAAGCACCATACTCCAAAGAAACTCTCTAAATACTCAAAAATGAATAAATAAATTCATTCAGATGAATCATCAGTTAAACATGATCAATTACTAAAGAGGGAAAAATTTAGTGTGTAACTTTCAGAAATATGTTTGGATTCATTTTCCACCAGTACAGTTCTATTTGTAAATTAACATTCATCTTAAATGTCAATACCTGGGCAATTAATGATGCTCATATTGAGAAATGGTAAATTTTTAAAAATCCAATCAACACTAAGAAGATCAGTGTTTGTTTATATATACATAAATATATATGGATGTAAGTGTGTGTGTGTGTGTGTGTGTGTGTATGTGTGTGTGTGCATGTAAAGCAATTAAGTTAAAGACTGGGAAGCCAGATATTTGAGAGTGAATGAGGATTGCAAGGAGACATGGGAGAAGCTGGGGGAAGTAAGACAATGAAGGAAAATGATGCAGTCAAATTTATTCATTAAAAAGAAAAAAGGTAAATTATTTATTCAATTGTATAAAAAATTGACTTATCTAAAGTGTTGCCTTATTTCATTTAACTCTTAAAGAGCATTCTTCACAATATTTAGAGAGTACAACA
Organism: Microtus ochrogaster; assembly: GCF_000317375.1. Lineage (NCBI taxonomy): Eukaryota > Metazoa > Chordata > Mammalia > Rodentia > Cricetidae > Microtus > Microtus ochrogaster. The sequence continues at coordinate 26,041,289 of NC_022019.1, forward strand.
AAGAAGTAACTCTTTGAACCCTTGGAAGAGGTTTTATATAGTAAGTATAAAAAATGCAAGAGTTAAGACAATATAAAGTTAAACATACATGAATACAAGTTTCTTTTCATTATACCTTTTCCTTTTTAAAGAACACATTTCACCCCTGTTGTGGTGGTGCACTCCAATCTTAGCATTTGGGAGTGGATTTCTGTGAGTTTGAGGCAAGCCTGCTCTAAATAGTGAGTACCAAGAAAGCCAGAGCTACATAATATGTAATAGCCCTTGTCTCAACAAAAGTGTATTTTATTTTCAGTTGTAGTTTATCATTGTTGGGCATGTTTTTATCATAGTTGAAAGATGAACACTTTTAAAATCTAAAAGACATAACAACATTTTACACATATTTCATTAATAAAAATAAGCCCTATAAAAATTTGCTTTCTGGTATTCTATATGCCTTAAGGATGTTGTAATAACAAATATTTGTTGTGGAAAAATGTGGAATTATTGGCACACCTACAAGTTGATACAATTAAATATGCATAAGTCCACAAGTAAACCTATTTTTAAAATCTCTATGTGATATAAAAATAACTCAGTGAATATAAGATTACTTCACATTTCAGCAGAAAATTTAACATATCTGTGGGTAAATTATGCATAAATGTAAGTGAGATTGTGTCTGATTGGTGTTTCATGCACAAATGAAAAGATATGAACAATTGCAAAGACAGATGATTAGAAATATTCCTCACCTACGAAATGTCAAATGATCTCGAATGAAATTTTAAACTTAAAACCATGACTAATAGATCTTTATGTTTATTTCTCAGATTTAGGAAATATGATCTGAAATTTAGTCATTATTTAATGAAGCCTAAACTAAAATCGGTAAATACGAGAAGATATGCTCCTATGAAATTTATGACAAACATCAATAATTAAACCAGGTCACTCTGGCCTGTAACTCCACCATTAGCAACAGCAAGAATATATTGAAAAATAAATCAAAAGGACTGAATGGATTTAGAATATGTAATTAGCCAAAACAAAAATCAATACAGTTAACCACACATTCAGTAAGTTGTTGACGGGTTAGCCATCATGGGAGAAGAAACAAGGACAAAATGCACTTCCACTATAAAACATTAATTCTAAACATCAAATAGAAAACATAATAAGAACAAAACCATGTAAGGCATTTTTATTCATCTGATGTGCAATATCCTTTAATCCTTACTGAATGCACAGTGTCAGATAAAATTCTACATGAGTTAATTATCCAAAGAAACTTCATTCCAGATGAGTGCAATAGATGCAAAATAAACAACAAACAATTATAGTGAATCAATGAAACATTAACTATCTGATCAAGCATGCAGATATGGTTATGGGCATTTCAGTTAGCTAGTGTAGGTACTCTGGAATATATTAGATTGATATTACAGCTAATGAGTAATTTTATATTCTTGGTCAATGTTACTAAACCCTTCTTCCCTTGAAGATATATTTTTTTTTCCTTAAAGATATTTTAAGTGGTTGCTCTCACATCCTTACGAAACAGGGTGATCCACTTAGACTTGAGTTTTGGACAGGGCAGTAGATATGGATCTATTTTCATTTTTCTATGTGCCAACATCCAGTTACATTACCACCATTTGTTGAAGATACTTTCCTTTTTCTGTTGTATAATTACTGAAAATAAGGTGTACATAGTTGTGTGGCCTAATATAAGGGTCTTAGATTTGAAACAATTGTTCATTTTGATGCCATTACCAAGCTGTTTATATTACTATAGTTTTATAGTAGAAATTAAAGTCAGGGATGGTGATACTTCTGAAAGGTTCTTTATTGTACAGGATTGTTTTAGCTATTCTGGGTTTTTGTTTTTCCATGTGAATTTGAGTATAGTTCTTCAGAGGTCTGTAAAGAATTATGTTGAGATTTTGATGAGGAATGCATTGAATATGTAGATTGCATTTGGTAAAACTGCCATTTTTTTACTATGTTAATCCTGCCTATTCATGAACATGTGAGATTGTTCCATTTTCTGATCTCTTTTTCAATTTCTTTATTCAAAGTCTTAAAGCTCTTGTCTTTCACTTCTTTGGTTAGAGTTATCCCATAATATTTTGAATTATTTGTAGATATTGTAAAAGGTGTAGTTTCTCTGATCTTTTTTTCCTCAGCCTGTCATTTGCATATAGAAGGGCTACTGATTTCTTTTTTAGTTAATCTTGTATTTTACAGTGTCCAGTTGCATTAAACTGATGGAAGAGAAAGTATAAAGCATTGTAAAGAGGGGCTGCTTGTTCATCCCTGCCACCTGGCTAGCTTAGCCCCAAAACAACCACACAGAAACTGTGTTAATTAAATCACTGCTTGGACCATTAGCTCTAGTTTCTTATTGGCTAATTCTTACGTCTTAATTTTTTGGGAGCAGTGAGACCCCAGATCCTGAATTTCTTGTAATCCCCTGATCTGAGTGCCTGCAGCTGCTCTGAGCATGAGATTTTCAGGAGTTCCTGATGGCAGGAGAGTGGTTTCTGGTGGGTTTGGCTGGGGCATGGCTATCTCTATATAATCTGCCCCTGAACACAATAAAGGGGCATTCTTAGGGAATTCAAGGATGACCCGTGTCTCTGTCTCTCTGTGTGTGTCTGTGTATTTTAACCTCCAGCCTCCTTGCCCGAGCACGGGAACTGGGTGCCAGCGCACAAAGCACAGACACGGGAGCGCAGTGTGCTGCATTTGGAGGTCTCCACCGAGATAGCGGCATTAATTTAACTCATTTCTATTAATCTCTCTATTACCATGTGGCAGTGATTTACTGGGTAAATGCCCAGCATTTGTCTCTGGTGGATCCATGTTGTGTCTTTCTCTGCTTTTCTTCCTCCCAGAATTCAGTTTTATCTTCCCCGCCTACCTAAGTTCTGACCTATCAACAGACCCAAAGCAGTTTCTTTATTAACCAATGAAAGCAAAACAAAGACAGAAGGACCTCCTACACCAGCGAAGTGGCCTTGAACACATTGAAACAGGGGACTCTTTGCCTGAATATAACACCAGTAGCATGGACCTGAAATTAACTGTTAATAATTGGGACATACAGAAACTCAAGGGGCTTCTGGAAGGCAAATTACATGGTTAATAAGACAAAACAGTCACCTACAGGATTGGAAGAGATCCAACCCACATCTGACAGAGAGCTGCTTTCCAAATTATATAAAGAACTCAAGGAACTGCACATCAAAATACCAAACAATACAATTGAAAATGGGGTACACATCTAAATAGAGAATTCTCAAAAGAAGAATCTCATATGGTCAAAATACATTTAAAGAATTGCTCATCATCCTCAGTTATCAGAGAATTGCTTTTGTTTTACTTCAAATGAACTGTAAGCGAGTTAATTTTCCAAATTCTAAACCACTCTGGTTTTGACCTGTATTGTCTTTTTCCTAATGATAAAAGACAGCTAATGGCTACTTCTTAATCCTGAAAGGAACAGGAGCCAGCACACTTGCTTGTCCAACCTCACTGCTACAAGCTTAGAAGGCATTTGGACTAAATACAATATGATTCTTGGCAATAATACAACAAATACTGGGCTGCTGCCTAACAGGGCCCTAAAACTATTGTTTCTTCATGGTTTCTTCACAATATACATTGCTGTGCCATTGAAAATTCTGAAAGTCATCTTTTCTTCCTCCCTTTCATTTATTCTTTCTTTTTTCTTTCTATTTCTCTCTCTCATTCTGTCTTTCTTTTCCTTTTTTACTTCCTCTTTCTTCTATCCTTTCTTCCTTTCTTTTTGATGTGTGTTATTTTATCTTGATTATCAGAAAAATAGTAGTACACATCTTGTTTAATTTCTAGAAAACTAGTAGTGTACTTGGAACACAGGTTGATGGAAGCTATCAGCTCATCAGACTACTACCATGGCTGAATGTAATACCTACCAGCAATAAAATCCAATACTAAGGATAAACCAAATATGTGAGACAAAATAATTGCATTTTATTTGTAATGTTATATGACATATCAAAGTTTTGTCAGAAGTTTCTTGGGGGTGGGCAAGGATAAGTAATTGCTCTTAAAATTGTAGCTGTTGTTATCATATGTAGAATACATATCTTGCTTAAGACTTGTTAGTGAACATGGAGAAATGGTATTACATATATCAAATTCACAGTGTTAATAAGGTACACCTAATAGAGCTCTGCAAAAACAATCGTAAAAGAATACACAAAAGATATAATAGTAACTCTTCCTGTAAGAGGAATATAACCTCTTATACTGGCATGTTTTAATATATGTTCCAAATAATGCGTCAATATAATTAATACTCTTCTAACATAGGAAACAAATGAACGAAATCAAAGACTTGAATAGGAAGAAAGGGACATATTTATTAAATTTAGCAAGACATTAAAAATTGTTTTCCTTCTCTTATTTGGGCACCACTGAGTTGAGAAATCAGCTGTCAGAAGAATGAGTTTTACTAGGATTTAATAACAAATATGTTAACTTGGATTGAAGACAGCCATCTGACACTTGCCTTTCATGCCACAGTGGAAACAGACAAGAACATCATGTTTGCTGACTGAATCTGCTCAGACATGAAATACAGAATTGTTCCTACACAACGGGTATTATGGGAGTTCTATTTCTTGCTATCTGGGCTATTGTATTCAATGTCATTTAATAGTATTCCATGTCATTTAATAATTCCGTATGCAATGCCTAAAGCTAGCTAGCACACCAAATATTCATATATTAATTGTAGAGCCTTTATATGACTGAAGGGTTGAGTTTCCTCAACCAGAAAAGAAATCCTGCAGACAAATAGAATTAGCTGACAGAAAAAGAATAATGCAATGGGCATGAAGAAAATAGCTCTTTTCCAAGGGGAAGTGGGAGAATAGGAAATAATTTTTGTATAGCTTTATTACACAGTACTTTTAAGCATACTTGTCTTTACATACACCATACTCTGGAGTACTCATGTATGCAAATGTTTCCTATTGCTATCTTTCCCTCTCTTTTATGTGACATGCTCACACGAAATCATAGGCTATTAAGCTACAAGGTACATTAAATAGTAATACCTGTTAATAATATCAAATACGAATTCATTATACATTAAAAATGTGAATGCAAAGTAGGACAAGAATGACAATAAGTAAAGAATAATTTCATTTCATAGAGGAATGTAAAATTGTGTTTTTATTCAGTGTATTGTTGCAAAATTTCAGTTAGAGAAGTTTCTTTTTCAGTCAATATTGCAGTAGTAAAACTTAAAACGAGTCTGATATACAACCAATTTGGATGTTGAAATTATCTTCATTAAATGGCATTGTCTCTCCTTCTACACTCTTTCGGGCACAGAATGTAAGAAACCGTATCATCTAAGATTATGAAGATAACTGTTCTTGTGGTTTTCAATAGATTCATTGATGACAAACTGACAGTATATATATATATATATATAGTATATACATACACACATATACATACATACATACATACATACATATACATATATGTGTGTGTGTGTGATAATTCATCCTATACTGTTTGTTTCAAAAGATTAAATATTGGTCTGTTGTGTTTTGGTCACAAAAATATCTATATTTGAGGTGATTGAAAAGTTTACCCAAATATAAACATTGCACTATTGAATCATGTAGTGATATTTTGTTTGTAATCCAACAAGTAAAACTTGCCTGAAGATCAGCATGCATAGCTAAACCATTAAGGTATCCACAGAGGCCAGGCAATAGTGGCACACCTTTAACACCATCACTCGTGAGACAGAGGCAGATAGATCTCAGTGAGTTAACGGCCACCCTGGGCTACACAAAAGTGATCCAGTCTAAAAGAGAAAAAGAGCCAGGGAGTGGTGACTCACACCTTTAACCCCAGCATTTGGGGTTATCATGCCTTTAATTCTGACACTAAGAAAGTGGAGACAGAAAGGGATATGTCTGAGTGGAGAGAGGAATCTGAGTTTGAAGAGACAGGAGCTGAGTGCAGTCTGAGAAAGCAATCTAGGCAGTCAATCTGAGGAGGGAGTCTGAGGACAGGATCACACTTTTGGGCTGAGCATTGGTAGAGACCTCTAGTTTAGTGACATTTCCAATGTATTGTAATGAATACAGACTGCCTGAAGATCTCAAAGTAAGACAATCCCACAAGTCACTCTTAAAGACCAGGTTATAAACACATACCTTTAATCCCAGTAGCCACAATAACACACACCTTTAATTCCAGATGCCACAAAGACATCCCAGTGGTATATGCCTTTAATCCCAGCCCTAAAGAGAAATATAAAATGAGGGACAGGGGAGATACCTATCAGACACACATTCTCATTTTGAGATTCCTGGAGGCAGGATCGCCATTTCAGACTGAGGTCAGGTAAGAGTCAGTGGCTGGCTGTTTTGCTTTTCGGATCATCAAGTTGAACCACAATTTTTGAGCCTGTGTTTTTCTTAATTGTACTTTACTGAAGTGGCAAGCAGGGTTGTGGTGACACACGCCTTTAAAAATAGCACCATGAAGCCAGACACAGGCAGATCTCTGTAAGTTTAATGCCACCCTGGCCTACAGAATGAGTTCTAGGACAGTCAAAGCTACATAGAGAAACCATGTCTCAAACAAACAAACAAATAAAAGACAAAAAAAAAAGAACACTAGTGGATAGCTGCTCTGCTTCTCTGATCTCTCATCCTTCACCCCATAATATGGTACTCCTGGTTTTTATTGCTAAGACCAATTAGAATTCATGTTACAGAATTGTATATATAAATATTTCATACATGTGTCCATATTCATTCCAAAAACTATGAAAACTTACTTTTTAAAAAATGTCAAGCTTGGTGGTTGTCATGCATACCTTCAGTCCCAGCATTCAATAGGCAGAAGCAAGTGGATTGCTGCGAGTTCAAGGTTATCCTTGTCAACAATAGCTACTTCCAGGACAGGCTCCAAAGCACAGGAAACACTGTCTCAAAAAACACACACACACAAACAAAAAACTAAACAAATGAACAAATGAACAAAAGACAAAGGTTTTGTTTTGACTAGTATTTTGAGATATGGTCTCTCTATGTAGCCCTTGATGTCCTGCAATTCACTATGTAGGCAAAACCGGCTTTGAATTCAGAGATAAATCTGCATGCCTCTGCCTCCCAAATTCTGGAATTAAAGGCATGTACAAGCACACCTAAACATTGTAAATATTTTATGTGATTTTAGGTCCTGGGTGTTTCACTCAATCTTCATTCATGATTTTGTCTTGGGCATAGCTTCTCAGAGGTATTAAATTAATTTTGTTCTGTAAGTTTGCATTTCTTGTTCCTATAAAGATAGCGAGCAGCCTAGTCAACTTTGTCTTAATGAAATCTCCAGATAAACGTATCATAGCAATTAAAACCCAATTACCTGGTATAATTATTCTAAATGTTAAAGTGCAGGTAATTGAAAGAGCAAGATGAGGGCTTCCAAAGGTGGAAGCACTGAACACCTCCAAGGCTGAGATGACTGTACCTCTGTCTTCATGGAGCAGCACTTCTGCTTCCCTCCCAGAAATCATTTTAAAAAGGCTGAAGCCCTGCTCTCCATCTCAGTGAAGGGTAGATAAGAACTGTATGGATGGACTTCTGGTGAGAGTCAAAAACAATGTGCACTTACCGTAGAATCGTAAGTGTGAAATGGCTCTTCTACAAACTGTCTGACAATGCACACTTCTCCTGATGGGGAAAACACAGCAAAAAATGACAAACTGTTCTTATCAACACTTTTCCAAATTACACAAGATGACTCTTAAATATAAAATGATTTTTATTTAATTTTAAAACAGTCTAACTGGGTAAATCATTATTTTCCTGGTTTTAGATTTTATGTAAATGGCTTGTTTCCTAGCCGGTATTAAAATTCAGTGCTTATTCATTTATGCTTTAAATTTCTTTTGTTTGACTTTGTTTGTCAAGACAGGGTTCCTCTGTGTAGTCCTGGCCATTCTAGAACTTGCTTTTTAGACCAGACTGACCTTGCCTTCACTGAAATCCCTCTACTTCTGTTTCCTGAGTGCTGGGATCAAAGCCATGTGTCACCACTGCCTAGTTCCACTCAAAATTTTAGTAAGATTGTTTCTTAGTTTCCTCTAATATTTTCAGCAATTAAAGTATCTATCATGTTTTTTTATTTTATTTTATTTTTTTGGTAGCTGAATAAATAGCAGAGAATTTTCTCTAAGTTAGTCTGTCAGTTGATTACTTTAGGAACAATCTGGCTTGCAAAATAATCATGAATCTGATTCTATATATTTACAAATAGATACATTCATATAATTACAAATAGTTTACTTTTTGAAGAGATAAAACATATTTAGTCAAAAATGTTCATTTTTTATATTCAGACAAATATTAATGTAAACATATTTCCTATACCTGAGATATTTCTTCTCATTATCATTAGAGCAGGTATTTCCTTAATTATGGAAAAATTGCTGCAAATATATATAAAATAAGAGAGTTAAGGGTTTTTTTTAATTGTGTTCCCATTAAAGCACTTGCTTCCATAAACGTAGTTATGACAATAAATTATCTTTTCTATATCTATTTCCACAATTACACATTTATAATATGACACTACTAAACTAACTGGATATCTGTCCTAATTTAGCAATATTCTGCAAGGTGCTAATTCTTTCAAATGGAACATGTTTGTAACTTAAATACATTGATAGTTAGTCATGATAAAATTTGTTTAAGCAGAAAATTATCCTCTTACAAATGCTATGATCAATGTGAGTTATCTTTCATCAGTTGTTTATATTGGATTTCATAAGGTAACTAAGGGCTCTCCATCATATTTTGTAAGAAGATATTTCAGAATGACCAACTCCTTTACTTCATACTAATATGGAATGCTGCTAGCTCTTTCTATTTTCATTTTATATTGTTGTAAGAGCAATTAGGTTGAATTCTTAAAGTTTTATGTACATAATATAGTATTATCTACAGACATTATATTGCCTGGATCTTACCTTTTTTCTACATCTCTTCCAAATAGCCTATTTATGAGTGAGTATCCAAAATCTATCATTTTTTGTACATTATCAATTTGAGTGTGATGAGATCGGGGATATGCCACGGATTATGGATATAGACAGTGTCAATTGGAGACATTTTGTTACTGTATTTATTTCACAGAAAAATGGTAGCATGTTTTCTTCTGAAAGCCCATGGTCATCCTAGTTTTAGGTTTGATCTCCTTAACAATATTAATTATGATACATATAGCAGGTATTAAATCTAACCGGAAGTGACCCATTAGTCCCTTATCATTTGTATCCCAATTTTTCCAGGGGACATATCTCACAGGCAAGTCTCTGTTGTAGATATGAAGTTTCATACCTGGGTGACACTGATAAATACTTTTATTCTCCAGTATAGGTCCTTCTGACACTATGAATGTTAGTCTGTATGGGTTGACTACCAGTCTTTCTACTGGAATATAAGACAGGTTTCTCTATGTTCTATAACATAAGTATGGGGTGTCTGCTGCAGATGTGTGTTATTGTTAATCTGGATATGGTAACTAGTGATATTGGCAATATCCTGTTGTGTTTGGGAGTTTCTATGAGATGGAACCTCTTTGACCAATGACTCAAAAAGATATTACCTATAGGTAATGAGGGTTTTGTCACTAAGCGTAGGATATCCAATCTGGGTATTATCTTCTTCATTATATGGAAGCAACATTTACACTTATTAGTAACAATATATTTTTAGATAATGAATTAATAAATTAGTAAAATTAAAATGTTAAGAAAAGTATTAAATAAATAATTTACTAGCAACACATTTTGTTATCCACAGCTTCATATATCTAAAATAATCTAAAATCGTAGACTAAAATGAGGGATTTAGGAGAGTAGGGTTTGAAATAAAGATGCATTAAAATGACATTTTAATTTTTTTCAATTTGAAATTGAATCACTAAAAATAAAATTTCTCAAGACATGATCATTAAATAATGTTTTAGTTGACTCCAAGGAGTCACATGGTTAGTATTTGGTCTTATTTTCTTTTGAAACACTAGACTCTCAGGCTCTTCTGGAGAAGTAAGCAGTCACAATCTAATGAAAAGACATAAATACTCCAAAATTGCAGAAAATGTAATTTTACATAAATGGCACGAATTAATTTCAGAAATCAAAGTTTATTTATAATTGAATTGCAAAGTACATGATCATACTGGAGACATTTGTAACTGGGTTATAATGAGAAAGACAAGCTGCTGCGCATCAGCAAGTCAAAGGGAATCAATTGATATTAGGTTGAAGCTTGAAAGGGCAGCTCTGTCTACAATCACTGTTGATTTAAAAATCGAAGTACGTTTAAACAAACATGTTACATATTATCAGTTAACATGCATTCAAAATAGGACAAGGCTAAGACAGTTCAAACAAACAAATGAAATCCTCCAATACCTTTGTCCTGCTTCCCACATGCATGGTAGAGGAGAGGGTAGATGCACGGACATACAGTACGACTTCATCAACAGTTGTGTTGTCGCCAATGCCTGACTGAAAAGGACTCTTCTAGACACCTGTTCATGCTAGAAACTATGGGTGTAAGCCATTTCTTCATCTCTAAAGACAAAAGAACTGATCATTCCTGATGTAGTAAATCAATTTTACTCTCAGATCCTAGAGCATTTGTAAGTTGAATATTAGAAAATAATTCATCTGAACATTACATAAAATTATTATACACCCTTCTTTAACCCTCTAAAACAGGAGGAAAGACTGTGAGAGCCTGTGCTGGGAGAAAACTAATGGGGAAACACCTCTGTGGTAGATATTAAGGTCACTGTCTCATGAACATCCAGCTTCTATGGTTGTTGACACAAGACCTACACAACATCATGACAACCAAAAGGACTGATGGAGGAGGACCTTATGAAGCATGACCATTTGCTTTTGAATATACTGGGAGATGTGATTGCAGAGGAAGTGAAAGTCAGTTTTCCAAAGGAATTCAGCTGCTGGTAGGTGTCCCATAATCCAGTCGGTGGCCCCTCACTATACACATATGGGCAGCACTATTTGTACTCAGTGTGTTAAAAAAAATATATAATGTTGGAGAAGAATGTGATCTTGGAGGAGTTGGTCTGTGAAGCTGGGGTATAAGAAAATACATTGTATTATGTATGAAATAGCAACATTATTTTCTTAATGTGTTTTATGACAAGTTAATCAAATTTAAAGCAACTATTTTATCATTTATAAATTATTTCTATGAATACATATGAAATTTATTTTCTAATTAGAATATGATTGCTAAGGCTTAAGTAATATTTTTTAAAATGTTTGCTATATATTACTTCCAAATTCATACAATGGTTTGTATTTGTATATTCATGATCTCTTTACATGCAAATGAATAAAATCTTAAAATAATTACATAATGTTCACAAAATTACACTCCCATAATCCAATAGGTTGTTTCAGTAATTAGTTGGCTATACTCTTCTACAATGAACATGTTCCTAATGTTTATTGTACTTTTAAATGTCTTAGCCTGATAGGCTTTCATAGACACTGCCAGACAAGAGACTTCTCCATCATAAAGGCTCTGACTTGTGAGTTTACCTCTAAATAAATAACCATTTATTTCTCAATTCTGAGCTATTGTGGGATTTCTTTTAAACGACCGTCTTCAGCGGTTTAATGTGTAGCCTTGTAAAGGTAAAGTTTGAGCTCAGAAGGCAAGACATCTAACAGAATACAGCGGTTTTTAAATCCTTGTCCAAACAAATCCCTTCCTCCCTTTCTTTTTAAGCTGAGTCATGAGGAGGCTACAGCACTACATGTCCCATATATGATATCCTTTTCTTCTCAGCATACAATAGCAACAATCTCCAAGTACAGGTTCATCTTTATGCTACATGTTGTTTATGTGGTAGTCGATCAGTCATATGACCCGTTCCCATCTATAAATGATTAGGCATGCTTGACTTTTTTTTTTTTTCTTTTTCTCGAGACAGGGTTTCTCTGTAGCTTTTTGTTTCCTGTCCTGGAACTAGCTCTCCTAGACCAGGCTGGCCTCGAACTGGCATACTTGACTTTTAGTAACTTTCTAGTTTTGATCAGGAGATGATTGCGCAAGAGTGTAGGGTTTCTGGGGATGTGGAAGTTTCACTATCAGACTTCGAAAGAGTCCATTGTTTTCTATTTATATGTAGTTTTACCTAAAATGACTTCAGGCACATGAGAAAATAAACTATAAGATTGTAGTTCTTATACAACTGTTCATGTTTTCATTGAGGAGGCATTTCGTGTGGATACAGATGAAAGAGAGTTTTTATTTGTGTATTTTCTTCTTTTTTTTTTTACCTAAAACTCTATAAAAGATCATTATTCAAGTCCAACACCATCTTTTAAACTCAAAGGACTCAGACATTTTATACTTTTGAAATCTTACTTTAAATTATTATACATTTTTCAAATTCAAAATTCTAATCTGGTAACAATTTCACAAAGTTTTCTAGTGAGAGCACAGTACATGAATCTATGGAACAAATTGTTCAGCCAATTATGAATATTTGTTAAAGTACTCAGCTTAGTATTGAAGAGAAAATGTGTTAGTACAAATGTCAGAGATTTCAGAAATCTCCTAGAGTAGCTGCAGTTCTATTCAATTCTCAGTCAGGTCGTCAATTTTGCAATTTAAACATTAGACATTCAGAATATCTTTTATTGCATAAACTGAAAATAAGCAATAGGATGAAAACATAAATGATATAATCACTTACTCCTACTGAACTATGCAGCTAAACAATAATCATGTGCTTGATTTTGATCCATGGTATCATTATATCAATAAATATAGTTTGCACCTTTATGATACAAACTCACAAATAGCCCTAAATCCTCTCCATATTATCATTCCAATATTAACTATATAAGAAACCATGTTTAAGTATTTAAAGGAAGGTAGAAGTAACCCACATAGGCCACATCGTCACTGGTATGCCGGGCTGAAAGATTAGATCGGAGCAGAATGACTGTTTAATTACTTTGGTGAACTGCCTTGGACTCAATTTTTGATTATGCCCTTGTAACAGCTTCCCAGCTCCTTGGCATGTCAGTTTCCACTTCACCATTTCTCTTTGTAATGCCTTCTACAAGTGTTTGCAGAATTTGCAATTTCTTGGAAAAGCCTTCTGGATCCTGTTCAGTCAATCAGAAGACTGACTTCTTTCTTCTGCTAATCCTAGACTTGGAACAGTTTTAAAGCAAGATACAATGAGCTAACAGGAGGTGTGTACCAGTTCAAAGAAATCTGCTACACTCTAACTCCATAAGCCAAACAATTTCAACAATGCTATGTCTGATACATGATTCTTTTTCTCTTCTGCATGGGACATTTCTTTTTCCATTTTATCCTTAACTAATCCATTTCAAAGCCATTCACAATCACAGGGGGATTTGGTAACAGCAGAGTGATCATTAGCTCTGCTTTTGAATCAGAAATCACTGGAAACACAAGAGTTACTCATCACGTAGTTAAGATGAATTAATGCCAAGATCTTATGTGATCTTCAGTAATTAGAATTTTGAGCATTCTTCTCACTGAAACTTTATCAATGATATAAACAGTTTATTTCTTTTGTAGTTATATTAAATTTTCTGCTATGTGTAGTCTACACAGATTAGAATTATTCTATACTCATAGTAAAAATTCATTATTTCCATTCATTTGAATGATAGGAAAGAGAGGTTAAGTTTTTTCAAGCTGCCCATGCAAAACAACAACTCTCACTTAAAAATTAATTCAACGAAGTATGACTGATGGTGTCCTAGGAACACAGATATATGTTATCCCAAATTCAATGCCCCAATACGGTAACTGTTGGATGAAATTTTTGCTGTTGTTTTAGTTTTTTCAAGGCAGGGTTTCTCTGTCTAACTGTTATGAAACTAGTTCTTGTAGACCAATCTGGTGTTGAACTCACAGAGATCTGCCTGCCTCTACCTCTCAAGTGCTGAGATTAAACAAGCCATATTGCAAATCCTTTGGCAGAAACATCAAGAAGGTAGGTTTGTTATAAGTGGAAGGCCTCTTGTTTGTTCCTGGTTGCTCAGCAGCTCAGACCCAAAATAATCACACAGAAACCATATTATTTAAATCACTGCTTGGCCCTTTAGCTCTAGCTTTTTTTTTTTTTTTTTTTTT
>NC_022019.1:26055625-26057161 GCF_000317375.1 Microtus ochrogaster
TTTTTTTTTTTTTTTTTTTTTTTTTTTTTTTTTTTTTTTTTGGCTAACTCCTACATATTAATTTAACCCATTTCTTGTAATCTGTGTATCACCTCGTGACTGTGGCTTACTGGCTAAAGTTCCAGCATACATTTTTGGTGGAACTACATGGCTTCTCTCTGAATCTGCCTCTTTTCTCCCAACATTCAGTTTAGTTTTCCCTGCTTAGCTCTGTTCTCCTATGGCTCTGTTATAGGCCCAAAGCAGTTCCTTTATTAACCAATGATACTCACAGCATACAGAGAAAGAATCCTATATCACAGGTTAAAGTGAACAAAAATATGTCTGCTGTAGACTTTAGATGCCATCTGACAACAAAAAGTTTTTTTTTCTATTAGTCTTTAATGGTATTTTGTCAGACATCAAAGTTAGTATGGAAGTGCTGTTAAAGAACTTAAAATAACTACAGATCAACTGAAATTCAACTCTGGGACTGAACCATTCCAATACTTCCAAACTCAGAGAAGTCCTAATCAATTAGGGAGCCTTGCAGAAAGTTCACAGGAAAGGAAGACTGATTTTCCGGGGCTTTCTTTCAAAAGTCTGTCCATAGAATAGAGAGTTCTCATCTCATAAAAAATATGCCTCATTTACCATGTTTTGCGCTTTCTACTAAATGATATTATTGTTAAAACTCATTATTGCTGAAATATTTACCGAAATGACTCTAGTCTCTGAAATATTGAAGTACATTGTGATTCTTCTCACACTTTCACTTTTTAACACTGCCTTCCTGATATAAATTCTCAACCTAGCAAATTGCCTATCACTGTTGTGATCCCACTTTGAAACTTCAAGATATGAAATCCTGGAATGCATCACTTGGATTTGAAATGAAAGAAAGCAGTAGATTTATGTAAACCTTAGAAAAATGTGTACCACAATGAATTATTTTAAAATCATATGCTACATTTTCTCATTTCCTGGGAGAAAACTGTTTAAACACTAATATATTAAAGTTCAAATTCCAATTGAAACACACATAACTAGCAAGTATACAACAAGAAAGATAAAAAAGAGAAGGGTTTAGTTTTGTTTTTTGTTGTTGTTGTTGCTGTTGTTGGATTTTGTTTTGTTCTTGTTGATTTTTTCTTATATTATTTGATAAGACAAGGTTTCTCTGTGTAAAATCTCTAACTGTCCTGGATCTTGCTTTGAATGTCAGACTGCCTTCACATTCAGAATCTGCCTGCCTCTGCCTCCTGAGTGATGCTTTAAAGGCATGCATCACCACCTCCAGGCCCAGGATAAGATTTTAAAAACTATAAGGTCTGAGAGGAATTATGACAACACCTTGATATAAATATATATATATATATATTTCCACATATATATTGAAATGTGTAAGACATCTCTCAATGCAGAGGAACTAGATATTTCTAATTGAAAAGAGTGCTGTGCAATTATCATTCAAAGGACAGCTTAAAAATAAAATGTGTACATAAATTTAATATACCTCAAAAGTATATAGTTTTCTTTTTCAAGAACAACAACATA
>NC_022019.1:26057261-26061115 GCF_000317375.1 Microtus ochrogaster
TGTAGACCAGGCTGGTCTCGAACTCACAGAGATCCGCCTGCCTCTGCCTCCCGAATGCTGGGATTAAAGGCGTGCGCCACCACCACCCGGCTGGTGTACTTGTTCTTGCAAGTGGCTAACTTAAAGGTATTCCTCAATCCTTTTTCTACTTCTACACTATGGAAATGAAGTTTAATTTGCAAATTTAGATAAATAAACCTAAAAAAACCCACAGGGTTCAATTGGTGGCATTTTTTTTTTCGAAGAGAATTTATTTTTACTTCTACTCGGAACTTTGGACTGTGACAAGATCAGATCACTTTAAATTAAATTCTCAGTTTGAATATTTGGGAGTCATGTGCATAGTGTGAGATCAAGTTAAAACATGTTGGAGTGTTGTATTCTGGTTACAAACTCCTCATAGAGCACACACAGATAGACACATACATATTCAAAAATGATGCCTTAGAACAATCAACTTACTAGTTGTCTTTGGCAATCATATTTATTGATTTTTATTTAAAGTTTATGTTTTTTTGCTGAATATGTGGCACATAGGCGATATTTAAAAAACTTATCTTTTCTTCTACTAATACTCATTTTGTTGCTGCTTGGGGCCGCAGCGTCTTAAAGTTTGATTGAGAGTGATCTCTTCCAAGGTCCCTCACATAACCTTTTTCTCACTTCTTGCCACATTGTTGAATTAAAGCCCTCAGTGCTTTCTGTGGTGCTGGCATGAGACAATCCTTACTTTCAAGTCTTCTCAGGAGTCTCTCATAATGTGTAGTTTACCTCAAATAAACAGAAGAAAGATAGCAAGGGAGGAAAAGAACATGCAAACATGGGGACTGTATTACTTTTATACATTTTATTAAGTAGAATCAAATCTTTTGCGGACCAGTCCACAATCATAGACAGTGAATTAAATAAGATAATGAACACACACACACACATACATACACACACACAGAGAGAAAGAGAGGGAGGGAGGGAGGGAGAGAGGGAGAGAGAGAGAGAGAGAGAGAGAGAGAGAGAGAGACATAATTTAACTATTGCCATATTCTTTCTGAAAATGTAGACAATGTATACATTTGTCCAACCACATTTTAATTTACTACTCAGAGGGCTCTTAAAAAGTTCCAAAATATTCATTGTTTGATTTAGTATATTTTTTGTAATATCAGCCCCATATGTGGATGGTACATTGATAACTGTGTAGTGTTTGTTAGAAAACTGCAATGTACCTGGCTAACAGAATATAGGAGAAATTAATATAGTGATAATTGTAATTAAGTATTTCACAAATTGGAATGCCACAAAACAAGTTTGCATTCAAGCATCCAGTTATACCACCTGCTTCTCCAACATGTTACTACCTTCCTTTTCTTTCAATCCAACTACAACAATATTCTCCATTTCCCCACCCACAGAGGTATTCCTTTTCTTTCAGAGTTTAATGGATAACTGGTGTGCAAGTGATAACACAGGTGATGAGAAAAATGACAAGAAAAGGGAACACTCGCATTTTGCTAGAGCAAATGTGTGTGCATTGCACAGCATTTGTGGAAATCAGAATGGCCACATGGTTAAATAACTGCTCCCACAGAGTACAAAAGACTGAAAACTGGAAGTGTGAAGGGATATCCATACATTGCATTTACTGAAAAAATTATAGTTCTCATGATATTAATATCAAGCCCCCATTTTTGATTAAAAGGTGACTACATTAATGAATGTGATACACAAGCAAAATGTCATATGCATGTAAAATAAATATTTATTCACAGGTACACACAGACACCACTATTACTCCAAATAAACAAAGAAAAATATCCTGTCATTTACCATAACATGGAAGACACTGCAATGCATATTTTTAGTGAAGTATGGCACACACACACACACACACACACACACACACACACACACACCCCAAAGAGTTCCCATAGGATAAAAAGAATAATAATTACCATTAGATCCTAGAGAATGGAAGAGAATTAGGACAAATTTATTTTTGAAGATCATCATACATAGATTTTGTGTGTTCTCACTGTAAAAATAAAATAGAGGTAAAACACACATTAATCAATTATAATTACCCATTCCACTATGCATACATGATTGAAAATATCTGCTGTTGGTTGTTTTATTACTCTTTAGGGACCACCAACCTACTCCCAGTTGATCACAAATAATGACTTATTCTTACTTATAAATGCATGGGGTTGGTTTGGCCTGTTCCTTGCCAGCTTTTCTAAACTGAAATGATCTCATCTATCATTTGCCATGGGCTTTTGGTTTTCTCTATTTCTATATACCTTCTCTTTCCTTCTTATTTTGTGTCTGGCTGTGCTGCTTGCCTGGCTGACCCCTGATGTCCTTCTTTATTGCTCTTGCCTGATCTTTTCTTTCCCAGATTTCTCCTCCCAATTATTCTTTCCTGCTGCCAGGTCTGTCTATCCTTTCCTGCCAAGCTATTGGCAGTTCAACTTTTTATTAGACCAATCAAATATTTAAACAGTAGGAGTATCACAGATTCACAGAAATAAACAAATGCAGCATAATACACTGCAATACAACTTCACATCATTAAAATGTTCCACCGCATAAACAAATGTAACACATCTTAAAATAATATTGCACCGAAAATGTAATTACATGCATACAAAAGAAATATATATTTTTCTATTTAAGTCAGAAGACTTATGAGTTCTTTTGTCACATATGCAGGATTATCTTTCATTTAGAGAGTAGAACACTATAAGCAGAAATTTTTTTCTGAAGCAATTTGTTTTTCAGATGGAAACTAATCACAAATAAAAATTTATGAGTTGTCATTTAATTATTATTAACTATTTATTGTTAATAACCACCTATGCTCATGACAATGTTGTTAATAACTAGGCACTAAATTCATTGTACAAAAGTTTAAAAAAGCACATTGAAAATAGAACTATCATAAATTCCTTCTAATGTGTTCAAATTATGGAGAAATATTTGCTAAGCCTTACAGAAGATATATTTTGCATTTTAATATGAAGCCATTTTGAGAGTTAATCATTTTTGTTCCTTTAATTTTATTCATTGCCTTTTCAGCAAATATGCAAAGGTTGCAGTTGGTCTGTCTGCTGGGGGAGTGAGACCGCTGAACACATAGAACTTTTACTAAGCAGGTCTATGTGTGCCAGATATTGATCTAGCAATGCGCTGGCTCAAATCCATTTTAATTTGCTTTTCCATTTTTATCATCCTATGGGGGGTTACATTTCTGCCTAGTATGCTAGAAAATAAACTCATTGCTAATTATAGTACCCATATTTCTCCATGTAATGAGCAAGATAGCACTGACATTGAATTTTATTATATAAAAATGTCCATATAGAAAATTAATACAATTCAATTTTATTTCATTGGAGTCATATACTCGTCAGTTTTTTTCATCTCAGAGGAGATAAGAAAATCTATATTCTACATTTCATTAAAGGGTAATCCAAGATGTATTCTGTAGAGGGTTTTTATACGTTGTCCCATAGGCACATTCTGGCTTTGGTTTTTTAAGTGAGAAAGTTTGAAATATGTATATAGAAATCTTTGCCACTTAAATTGAAGAAAACAACTGGGATAGTAGCTAAGTTTAGATTTTTTAACTTAGAATCCAAAATTAAGTTTTACATAAGTTATAATGTTCCTCATCTTAATACTCCCATTATAATTAACATAAACATAAGGGTATTTTGTTTTTGTTTTTTTGTTTTTTTGTTTTTTTTTTTTTGGTTTTTCGAGACAGGGTTTCTCTGTGGCTTTGGAGCCTATCCTGGAACTAGCTCTGTAGATCAGGCTGGTCTCGAACTCACAGAGATCCGCCTGCCTCTGCC
>NC_022019.1:26061215-26069749 GCF_000317375.1 Microtus ochrogaster
CTCTGTAGATCAGGCTGGTCTCGAACTCACAGAGATCCGCCTGCCTCTGCCTCCCGAGTGCTGGGATTAAAGGCATGCGCCACCATCGCCCGGCAACATAAGGGTATTCATTATGACATTTTCCTGAACAGACTATGTTTGTTGATTTTTCTAACCTTTCTCTGTCACCAGTTCCTTTTTTTTTTTTTGAGACTTCTTCTACCATCTATATTTTTACCACAAATAAAACATATTAAAAATATAAGATTCACCAAATTGTGAAGATTATCTTTGGTCAACTCATAATTAGGAGCCATATGTTGACATTTAAAGTTTATAATTGGGGAAATTAAAAGTTAATAGACTTGGTATATAATACTCATTATTATTATAGATATACCTACTTAAACTTTTAGAATCAATGGTCAATGTATAAATATCATTTCGAAACAAATCAAAAATCAGTTTTAATTTTTCATCTCTATACTAGTCAAATTTACAGAACAGTACATTTTCAATATTTTATAATTCTTTATATTATTTTAAGTTTTGGATTATTACCTTTTATATTATTACTTAGAGATTATGATGATAATTATACATAAGTTTATTAAAGTTCTTTTGTTGTAGTAAAATAGAATTAATTTTGATGTAATGTAAGTGTAATATAAATATAGATGATTTTGAGGGGACAACTCCTAGTGTCAAAGATAACAGTTACTAACCACACAGTGGGGAACTTTCAATGTAATTTTTTCAGTTTTCCCTTATTTGAACAGATGAAATGAAGTTGGCCCAGGTTGCCCAGTAATAGGATTTTTTCATTACTCTGTAATGTATGTGATGTTTATTTATAAGTAGAGCTACCTCTATTATATAGAAAAAACATATTATCAAGGGCTCAAAAGTTGTCTCAGCAGTTAAAAGTCTTGTTCTTGTGTGGAATATGGGCTCCGTTCCCAGTATATAGAAACTCACAACTGAATGCAACTGCAGTTCCAGAAAATCATGTACCGTCTCCTCCTCCACATGATCTTGTGATTGTGTCACCATAGAGCTACTTACACCTGACTATAATCTATTTTTAATTTTACCTTAGTGATACTCTTCATATATAATGGTTAACCATCATCAAGTTGGTACAGAGTGCTTTACCATACTCCTTAGAATAAATGCCACAAATATCCTAAAAAATATATTGGTACATAGTTAAGAATAATAAGCATAAAATAAAATATTAAGTTTAATTATTAATTAAATTCTATTCATAAATACACATATAGATCAAATTTAGTGAGGAAATTATTTCTTTTCTTAATTTTATCAAAAGTAGCACTAGAATATGAAGCTTTTGTTATTGTTCTTAAGAATTAAGAAAAATGAACAGTAACTTGTAGAATATTAAAATAGTATACTTTTTCCAATTCACATTTAATAATGAATACAAAGATTAGTGTAAATTGTAAAATAATACCAGTATAAAGAATTTTGCAGATATTTTATGCTATCAATCCTTAAATGCTAAAAAATCTTCAGCAAAATATTACAGTAATATTATTGAAAAAACATGTATCACATTTTGTTTAAAATGTTAAGAATTGCATTCTAGGTCAAAAAAGGTGTCTTAGAAGTTATGAACAATTGCTGTTCTTCAGAAGATTGGGATTTGATTCCAAGTATCAACATGGTGGCAACTTACCATGAACAACTGCAGTCCTAAGAAATCTGAAGCCCTCTTCTATTGTTTGTGGGAACTACACATGTGTGCATATATACACATTAATCCTAAGACTAGCATACATAAAATAATAAAATAAATATGTCTAAGAAATATTTAAGAATTTAAAGGTAATGCATAAATACGAATGTGCGATCAACGCTATCAACACTCACTCTCTTAGTGTTTTTATTGCTGTGAAGGCCACCATGACCAGGGCAATTCTTTAAAGGGAAACATTTAATTTCAGAGGTGTACTCAATTACTCCTGTGATGGGAAACATGACAGAATACACGATGCTGTAGAAGGAGCTAAGGTTTCTACATCCACAGGCAGCAGAAGGGACCACATCCCACACTGAGTATAACTTGAGCATGAGAACGCAAAGCACACTTCAACAATGACACATGTCCTCCAAAATGGCCACACCTCCTAGTAGTGTCACTCCCTATCTGCCAGGCATTCAAACGAGTGAGTCAGTGTGTTGTTTTATTCAAATCACCATATCCAGTTTGTTTTTATTTAAAAGAAATATTTTATTGTTTAATTTTAAGATAAATTTCTTCAACTTTCCTTGAAAAAGGTCTGTTAATGTATAGATAGGGGATTATTATATTATAAATACCATAAGCTTCCATTTTTAGTACCACTGAGTCTGAAATATCTGGTGTATGGGGGTTAGTAAATTGCAGAATATTCTACTTTATATCATTTGTTGTAGATAACCATGCAAATATCTAAAAGAGATTTGACATATGAATTTTGTGAAATTAAAGAATAATAGAATTATTTTACACTCCATCAAATCTCAAGTCTCATAGTAGGTTTTTGGTTTGATATAGAAAATTCATTGACACTATCACATTAAAGGATCACCCATGCTAAAGTTCCAAGGATGTCCATAGTTTTTGCAATCATCTAGGCATCCAGGAAGATTAAAAAAATAGAAAAATAGTGGAAGTAAAAATGGGGTGTTTTCTGAATGCCTGTAACAAAGGAAATTCTAGAGATAAAGTCAGCCCCTGAGGATTCACTGGCATCAACAAAATAATTATGAGTGTTCCCAATTTTGTGTTTGATTCTGTTTTTTACCCCATGCACTTGTTGATATATTGATCTTGCCACTAGCCAAAATGGCAGCTGAGTCACATGCTTGCCACTGTCTTGGTACCATCATTAAATAAGATGAAAACACAGCTGAATGGTTACCTTGAGCCTGTGCCGATCTCTGCATCTTAAATACGTCCAATCTTCATTCTTGCATATCACATAATAAATGTAGACAGCTTCCTCCTCTTTTTAAAAATAACCTGATTTAGTTTTGTGTGGAAACAGTGGGAAACATGGGTACCCTATAGATAGGAGAGAAAAAAAAAAGATATACACAGACCCAGGATAGCAAAGCAACAAAACAGAGAAGAAAAGAATTCATTAGCCCAAAGCAGGGAAGTATATATGCCTTACCATGTACTGTATCTTAGAATAATAATAACAACATTAGAATCTTGCTTGATATACCCTTAGGTGTGAGCAAAATTTCTGGAATAAGGTCACTTGTACCCTCAGAGGAGCATCTGTGATATCACCAAATGGCCAAGAAAATATGTCATTGAAAATTTGAGAAGGTCTTTTTGTGATCACCAAGGAAATTGGAAACATCTTGGATTAATAAAATAATTTAGGAATGGACTCAAAAGGAAGCTTTGGTAAAATTTATGTGAAATTAAGAGAAAACCTCCAGTGTAGGCAAGCAGTAAATCTCTGGAGGTTTCTCTAGGAAAGGTATATTAAAGAGACAGAGAGAGAAGAAGAGAGGAGAGAGACAGAGACAGAGACACAGAGAGAGAGACAGAGAGAGACAGAGAGAGAGAGAGCAAGCCATGGCTTTCGTGTTAAGTCAAAATAAAACCAACACCATGGTGGATAAGAAGGCATTTGGCAAAGGGCAAGTGCTGGAGAAAGAGGAAGATGTCCATAGCACTGGAAAAGGATTCTTATGCTCTGCACACAGGAAAAGAAGTAAGAAGAGGATGAAGAGATGGGGGAAGACGGAGAGGAGGAAGAGGATGGAGAGAAGGGGGAGGCCAGTATAAAGAGTGTTATGGAACAGTCAGACATGAGAATCTTGACTGTACTGCAAGACAGAGAGGCTCATAGGATGATTTTAGGAAGGGTGAATATTTAGCTGCCATCTTAGCAGTGTCACAATTAAAATAGCAACAAGTACATGGCATCAACAAAACAATGAGATAATATTTAATGATTCTTACAGATTTTTCCTCACTTATTATATTCTGCTTATGTTCCCCTGCTATTCTACCTTGTTACTCCCCACATCTCTATCTAGTTCCTTTCTCTCTGTCATTAGAAAACAGAGAGGTTTTCAAAGAATAATAATAAAATAAAACACAGTATAACAAAATATAATATAGTAGGATGAAACAATAAGTAAGACATCAAAATTGTATGAAATAGTAATTCACTCATTTGTTCACTTTTTAAATATAACAAAATATAATACAAGAAGAAATACTGAAAAAAAATGATCACAGCAAAGTTGGATAAGGCAGACCAAAAGGTAAGAGCCTAAGAGAAGGCACAAAATCAGAGACCCACTTGTTCAGAAACCCAAAAACCGCATAAAAATCACTAAATTAGAAGCTATAATATAAACAGTGAAGAACGGGTAGCAACCTATGAAGACCCCGCACATGCTCTTTCGGTCTCTGTGAGTTAATATGAGCTTGGTTTGTGTTGATTTAGAAGGCTTGTTTTTCAGCTTTAGCCAGTTCCTCTGGCACTTATACTCTTCCTGCCCCTTCGGTTGAGTTTCCTGTGCCTCTGAGGGAAAAAAGTTGGTGAATCATCATCCCATTTAGAGCTGAGTGTTCAAGGGTTCTCACTCTCTGCATGATGTATTGACTGTGCCCATCTATTACAGAAAGAAGCTTCACTGATGGTTACTGGACAAGGCACTGACCTAAGAGCATAAAAGAATATTGCTAGGAGTCATTTTATTACTACTGTCTTTTAGAAAGCTGGATGGCTGTATTTGGTTTATTCCTAGGCCCATGGCCTATTTAGTCTCAGGTTATTGACCATATAACCACTGTTGGGAGGGTTTCATCTCATGGAGTGGGCCTTAGGTCAAATCAGATAGGATTTTGTTACGGGAATAAGCTTTTTACTACCACCGTCCTAGTATATCTGATATGCTGAACTCTATTGTAGATCAATTGGTTTGTGGCTGGATTGATTTTTATTTTAATTGTTTGACAGTGAATAGAGTGTCTTCCAGTAACAAAGATGCTATTACACAATAATTTCTATGTAGGAAACAACTTAACTTTTACATGTTCAATGAGTTCTGTTAAATGCCATCTTGTCAGTTTGTGGAGAGCAACCTGTATTCTTGGCACACAGCATGGATTTTTTGGGAGGATTCCCTTGTGACCCCTTTGGCCAGTAACTCAATTAAATATATTCAAATTCCAGTTCAGGATGTTTCACTTTTGAACAAGAAATGGCCAGTTGGGTCTCTGTCTCCCCCATTATTTGGCAAATTTATTTGGATCACTTCATCAATGTATATATTTTAGGAAGTTTCTACTTTATTAATTTTTTATTTTATCCACAATGACTCTTGATTTTAACATCTCTCCGGGTGTTTTTTTCTTGATCTCCCAACTCTTCCCATCCTCATTTCTTCCTTCCATTCCAGATCCCCTTGAACTCCATAAAGTATTAACTCTTAAAGGAGGGGGTAGTGGCATGTCTCAACCCAAAGTAAGATTTCATTCCATTTGCTCAGATAGGCAGCAGCACCTTCTCTAAATGGGCTTTGAAAACACCACTTAATTTGAAATAAAATGACAACTTCTGGTATTTTAAAAAAATTGATATTTACAATTTCAGTAAAAATTGAAATAGAAAATAAACATAAGATGACTTAAATTATAATATTTTTCTTTTGTCACCAAATCATAAAAGATAGAGAATAACAAAAATGGAGAGAGAAAATTATTTTTAGCTTTTATCAACCTGATGAACCTGAGAGTTCTTTATGTAGTAACATTTTTTATTGCTAACAATGAAAGTAATTTAGTTTTGATCATGTCTAACCCCAACATTGTTTGATTTACTCAACTATGTCAAAACATGTCTAATAAATTATTCAAGGGTTTCTGAGGGTTTGTTACTTTCTAGTTGCTATCATTTCTACCACGACTTGCTCCAGTTTCCTGCTTACTCTGACAACAAGCAATCAGGCCACTGTCTATAGCTATTCTTCATCATAGCATAAGCTTGGAAGATAATGCGATCAAAATAAATATTTTTGTCTTTATTTTTGTTTTTTCTTTTTCACTAACATGAAAAAGTTCCAAAATTGATTAATGTTTGGCTGAATTCATTCTAGTGTTCAAAAACTGTCTAGTTGTTTATACTCTCTCATTAGTGTTAATGTTTTCCATGTGTTTTATCATAAAGTAATGGTGGTATATTACTGCCATTATGAGATATACTTTTATTGATAGTCAGTATTAACACTTAGAGTTCAGTTTTGGTTTTTTGGTTTTTTTTTTTTTTTGTATGATGAATGGAAGTACTTGAGTACCTGTGAACTGGAAATAACCCCTTTAGATTTTAGGAAAAGTAAATTTTATAGTATGTATTCATCTTGTAATACTTGTGTAAGAAAACCAACTATCATAAGTTTGGGATGGATACCTAATAAGAACAGATATACAAATTATTACTTAAGCTACTGGAACCATACTTGATACCCTTTATCAGCCTTATAAGATTTGCCACACATCTATCAGAAAAATAAATGATTTATGAAAAATTACCTTTATTTATAGTTGAATACTTTTGCAAATAGATCTTGGGTAACAAAGTGCAATTTAAAAATAATAACTATTTTTAACTTTCATTTTAATTGGTAATATTCTATTTACGGCACGGCTTGCAGGATGTTGAAGTGAAAAACTGTGCATTGGGCAGAACCATCAATGATCGGCATGAAGTGATGATAAGTAGAAAACACATATACCTTTCAGAGTTCTGCAGAAAGCATTACCCTTAACTTCTTTATGTCGTTTCCTCAAATTGTTAGTGTAATGTCCTGGGACCGCTACTGGGCGATAAGAGATGGATATCCTTGGATTCCTTTTACTTGTTACTAGCCTCCTGCCGTGAGCACTAATGCTTTACTAAGAACTGCCTCACAGAGGAGTTTTCTGACTGATTTTAGATATTAGTTTTTAACAGTAAGAAGGCAAGTAGAATAGGTGGAGAGAATATAAAGAAATAAAATTCTGATCATTTTTCTACCCTCCAGGTATTTTCCAACTATGGCAAGTTTGTTGTGTTTGCTGAGAAAATATGAAATCCATTCCTCTCTGTACTGAAGCAGTAAGGGGTCAAGATATTAAATTGAAACACCTACATTTATAGTTATATCTGTTCTACCAATGATATCTTGCTTGATTCCTCTTATTGTTATAACTCCTTTTATATAAATGAAAACTAAAGCTTTTTTTAGGCCTCTACAATCATATTTCTACTATAGCTTTTTTCCCTTGGGATATCCTTCTTGTTTTTATTACTTGATTTATTAAATAATATATATGTATTCATCAATCTCTTTTCTAAATCAGTACATCATAAATGGAAAAGTTGTGTTATTTGTTTGTTTTTGTTTGACAAATATCTTCCTAAAACCTTGAACGGTACCCAGTACCTAGCAGCCCTTCATAAATATTTGGCACTTTAAGAAATCAATACTATAAAATTATTCTTGTCTGAAAAAAACCTTATTTTCTCATTTGTTTATCCAAAGATATGTGTAGGTCAAATGTCTTTGTGACATTTATCGAAAGAGATCGGGTCAGGTGCGGGACAGAACAAGGACTTCGAAGTGCCATCTTGAATCTTAGATAGAGTTCAACTGCATTCACTTCACCTGAGATCCTGCGAAAGATGTTTGATCTCTCTGTGCCTTCTTTCCCAATGGGATGTGTCAAGATGCATTGTGGATAACGATCTGAGAAAATATCTCTCAAGTTCTATTTACTAGGATAAATGCTTGATCTATTTTCTTCATAGGAGGCATGAAATGAGAAAGAACTTCAATAGAGATTGTATATCCTGAAGTTTGTTCTCATGGTAATTGGATTTTGATTTTGGGCACAAGCAAGTGGCAGCACAATTAATCTTGTAGTTAGCAGCATTTTTTTCTTAAAGGTCTTCATTGTTATTAAACCCTAAAAGATGGTGTGAATTTAAATAATAAGTCAGTGAACAATAACAAGATATTTTATCTATTTCTTTTTTCTTCATTATTTTCTACCTCCATCCCTTCCCCAAAGAATATGAAACTGAAGTATTGATAGAGTTTCAGTTTGCTCTGTGTTTTTGAATTCACAATTAAGCTTGGGAATACTAATGTAAGAGGCATCTATAATTAACTCATAAATGGCAGAAACTGTTTTATTTATTTCTGACTTTATGCATGCTCTACATACTTACTGAGCATAAGCAAATTATGAAATCATTTAATGTAGTCTGTGTTTGCTATGCCATATGAAAGCAAGATACATGGGAACTTTGATTTGGAAGTTTGCATGCTGAAAGGTTGTAAGAGCTTGGTAGCAGATTTTGTATTTTGTACTGTATAATATGGCCGAGTCATAGCACCTAAGGAAGGCTACAGAAACTCACCAAATTCTGGGGTGGACAAGCCACACAAAAGGAGACAAAATAGAAAGTAGAAAAATACCATACATAAATCAAAACGAAAACAATTTACATATATATATATAATTTACATATATC
>NC_022019.1:26069849-26080576 GCF_000317375.1 Microtus ochrogaster
ATATATATAGAGAGAGAGAGAGAGAGAGAGAGAGAGAGAGAAATAGAATATTCAGGAACGTCAGTTTGGATACATTTGTGGAATTATATATTAATTTTAGGGTCAATGAAAATATTACTATTACCTGAAGCAAGGAGTAGCAGAATCAGGAATGTAGACTAGAATATTGATTTCTAAATAATTGAGACTAGGTCAAGACTGAATTCTGTGGTCTGAAAAGATGACTCAGCTCTAAAGAGCAATGGTGGCTCTTGCAGAGGAACCAGACCCAGAAATCATATGGTATTGCTCAACTATATGAAACTCCAGGTTCAAGGCACTATTGCCCCCTTCTGGATTTTGTGGGCACTGCATGTACATGGCATGCCTAACATTCAGGCAACACTCAGACATCTAAATCAATAATAAATAAATATTTTAAAAGGTGCATTATAAAAAAACCCAAAATACATTAACATCAACTTCATGGTTCAGAAAACAAATTTCAGGTCTTAAAGAGGTGGTTGATCAATTAAGAGCTCATACTGTTCTTGCAGAGGACCTGTGTTCTGTTCTCAGAGAGCTCACAACGATATATATATATTCTCATTGAACTGGAGATATATATATATCTCCAGTTCAATGAGAATATAATATGACTATTGAAACCATAACATTCATGCCACATGCCTGCACAGACATACATACACATAACTAAAAGCAATTTTTCAAAATTAAAAAAAATATACAAACTAATATGCAATAAATATTTAAATAAGTTATATATATATAAAGTATATATTTCAAATAGAATGCAAACATGTGTGTATTATTTGTTTGTTTTGTGTATACACACACACACATGTGGGTATTGGTTTATCCACTAGAGCATTGACAACCTAACAGGGGTCGCACCCCCAAGGAAAACTGACTGTCCCTCCTAATAGACACCAATTATCACTAGTAGCCCTCAAGTAATGTTGGGTCTCCTGATCCCTATCCTCATCCATTATTGAATGTTGACTGGCTTGATCTTCTCCACACTGCATACTACTAGCTCCAGCCACTGTGAGTCCGTAAGGACAACAGCCATGTATGGACAAAAGACAGTGTTTCCCAGCAACCCTCACTGTGCTGTGAATCTTACAGTCTTTCCACCCACCTTCCACAATGTTGCCTGACCTTTGCAGGGAAAGCTGATGTTTCATTTCCGGCTCAGCGCTCTGCAGTCACTTCTTTGCTGTGCTTTGCCTGGTTATGAACCTGTGATGATAACTGTCAGCTGCAATGACAAGATTGACATATGAGGTATAAGTCCTGCACCCATCTGTGGACATAGCAATGAGGAGTTATTTCACCCAGCATCATGTCTCATACCCGTGGTGGCCTCTTCCTTTCCTGCAACACAACTCAGGCATTCCTCAGCCATTGATTCTCTACCTCTGGCAGCTCCTCTGCTCATGGATTACATTGTTTTGTGTCGGGCTGCATAACCTCAGGAGTTTTCTCAGCGACGACGTCACAGCCTTGCAGTGAGAGCTTTGTCTACGTTGGGTCTTATTCTCCTCTCTTGACTGCTCTAGCAACTGTTGTATTTACTATGACGTCTGAATGCACCAGGTCCTTGTATACCTTGACTGGGAGCTCATTAGCTAGCTTTCCTCCTTCCATTCACCATGTGTGTTAAAGATCGAAGGCCCATTTTACTAGCAAATGTTCTCATGATTTCTTGTTTTATGTTTTTATTTTCTATACAAAGAATTCTTTTAATATTGATTCATTCTAAGAAAGATTCTTCTGCCGTAAGAAATGGATTTTTTTTTTTTAGTCATTTTGTCCTTCCTTGATTCCTTAGTTGAATGCTTCTGCTTGGCTGGTATATATGCTCTTAAATTTTGTAGTTATTTTATGTTCCCTGTTGTGCCCTCATGACACTGCAATGCTGCCTAGCCACTGACATGTGTCTGTGCTTCTTGTCTCAAAAAGGTAAAGAGAAAGGGCTTGACTATGACAGGAGTGTGATAATTTTCATATTCCCAAATACCACATTCCCTCATTATAACAGTTCTGAGAACTCAGTTCCAAAACAAAACAATAGCAAACACAGTTGTAGAAATATCAGGTATGTAGGTTATAAAATTTGAGGAGGTCACTGCTGTAATATCCAGGAGTTATCCAATGCCATTTCTTAGCTTGGTGATTGATGGAATCTCATGGTCTACCCACACAATATGAAAAGTTGTCTTATAGTCAAGGGAATATTAAATCAGAAAATGGTTGGTGGATATTAGAGAGACTATAGTTATTTCAAGATAATTTGGTTCTAGATCTGTAAGATTCTTACTGTTCATACAAACAAAGTCAGTCTAACCAGTCAATCAGCCTGTGTGTATATTTATACATTAATTCACAGAACAAGTAGCTCTATTTGAGGAACAATTTTTAAACTTAAAAGATGAATGAGAATATGTACTGGCTAAATTGTAGTTGATTAGTCAGATTTGCAAATTTCACCTATATATTTAATATTCTTATTAGGATCATAGGATCAATAAATCTCTTATTCAGTTTTTGGTTAAAAATACTTACCTCTCACCTCCTCAGATATAAAATTCAATATTCTTATTAGACTTAAAGTATCAATATGTCAAATGTTTTCCAATAGTTGTGAGAATGTCTTCCAACACTTTATTCAAATGATTAAGACATGTCACTAAATTTCAATACTAAGAACTAAGTTTCCTAAAGATTACATTAAAGGGAAATGGTTCAAAAGAAATTATTTGATTCACTGTCCTTAAAATGCTTTGTTACTCCCTATCTGGAAAATATTGAAGTTTATTTATATAAAATTGAATCTTTGAATACAATGGAAATTAGAGATTCTTGGTCAAAGAGATTATCTATGGTTAGTCTATAATAAGAGCAAAAAGGTTAAGGCTGGCCTGAAATCAGTGTCAGAATTATGTACCTATGGAGTCAGGGTCACAGATACAAACTACAACTACTTTTGATATGAGAATGAGGTCACAATCCAAGAATAGAGATGCATTTAACAAGTTTACGTAGATTTACTTAGCTCTGCCAGCACTTGGTGCTTAGCCCAGAAAGACTGACATTGGGTTTTTGACCTGTAAAATTGCAGCCTACAAGATTTATATTGCTTAAAGCACATACAATTTTGTTAATTTGTAATGGCAACAATACAACTTTGATGAAAAGATGAGAGAAATGCTGAGTTTGTTCTTATAGGTAAAATGCTAATTATCAGCTCTTAGGAATGGCAAGTTCAGATTGTTTTCACAAAGAATTAAGCAGCTTTATTTTACCTCATACTGCCTACGAGGATGTTTCTCCCTTAGGGCAGGCCTAAAGAAACAGTGCCATCCCACATGCAAAGAGACCTCTGAAAACATGAGATAAAATAAATCTTTTTTAATTGATTTTTTTCAATTTTGAATTTGTAAAAAGGAAGCTGAATAACTTTGTTTTTATGTTTTTAACATGTAGCACACTTAATTTAATTATATGCAGCCTCAGGTCCACAAAATTCATTCCAGCACTTTCTCTTTCATGTATTATTCAAAACACAACATACTGTGGTCAGAAATGTTTAACTTTTCTTATATTAAAAAATACAGTATTTTCAGGATAATACACACACGTCAATTAGATATAAGTATTTACTCTCTCTCTCTCTCTCTCTCTCTCTCTCTCTCTCTCTCTCTCTCTCTGTGTGTGTGTGTGTGTGTGTGTGTGTGTGTGTGTCTCACATACACATGCAGAAAAAGAGAAAGAAAAGATAAAACCAACCTTGGAAGAAAATTAACCAATCTTCATAATCTTTAGAACAGTTTATGAAAGAGTTTCATACAAGTTAGTTGGTGTCTAATTTTTTTTCAGAAATTTGTTGATTTAAACTATCCTCAAAAAGTTCTATAATGCCATGTGAGCAAAATATATTTTGAATTAACTTATCCATGCTCAGTATTTACCTGGTTGGTACCACTAGCACCAGGTCTTTCTTTCATTGCGTACACTGAGATGTCTATTTCCTAAGACGTAATCTTTACTTTCTTGAGGAGCCATGCTGAGATGTGGATAGTAACTAGTTATAAGACAAAAGTCTCCTCAAGCACTGGAATTTCAATAATCAGGGTTTGGTATATCAAAATGCACAAGTTTATACTTAAATATTTATTTCTAGCAACAAAAAGAAATTTTGTATAAAACTATAGGGGATAACCAGGTTTTTATGATTTATACAGATTGGAAATAAGTGATCTGAGGTTGAAGGTGAAGGTAAAAAGTTACCTAGAATCTTAGACCATAGATAGGATGAAGAAAGAGAAAAGGCAGAGAAGGAAATAAATGAAATGAAATATTAGAAAAAGAGCAAACAGAGGAGTAGGAAGGAGGAAGACAGTAAAAGGAAAAAAAAAAGCAGAACTGAGGAGAGAAACTGGGAATCATCAGCATGGTATTCTTCTCCCTAGAAAACCAAAACTATCTCTTGCAAGGACCGCAAACATTCTGGCATGACTGAAAATTCCAAATTGGTCATTATCATGGCATGATCCTGTCCACCCGAAGAGAGTCAGCTCTGTTTGGTCAGTGAACCATGAACATATTCAAGTTAATCATTCACAGCGCTGGGAAATACAGTGAATTGCAAGTGACTTGTTTTAAAACCAGCAGATGTGTTGTCCTATGGGTCTATGAAGATACTGGTTTTTGCAAATACCGAGTTATCCTAAGTAGTTGAAATCTGGAATCAGCATCGTTCCGTTACCTGATGAAAGAAAGACTGGGAGTTGCCAATTGCTGATTTGCCTTGGATGGTTTTTTGTAAGTATGTAGACTCCAGCGTGCCCATTTGGAGTGGCACAAGTATAGCTAGCATCTGTCTAAAGAATCGGAACCTAGAACTGAGCACTAAAGCAGACAAGGAGCCCTGGAAAGAGGTTCCCAAGCAGGTGCTTGACAGCACCCACGCAATGATCAAACTGCAAGGTTATGTGTCCTGAGCCACTAAGGCAACTTGGCTGAGAGCGTAATGAAGAATCGGGGGCAGCTGTGCCCCATTTCCACCACGATGAAAGATCTCTATGGAGTAAAGGATAATGTCTTCCTCAGTGTTTACTGTCAGAGGTCAACATGGAATTTCAGAGGTAGTGAAGGCAACTCTGACTACTGAGAAGGAGGATTGCTTGAAAAAGAGTGTAAAACTGTTCTGTGGAATCCAGCAAGAAACGGAGTTCTAAAACCCTTAGATGTCCTAGCACTTCACTGTCGAGAATGTAGCAGGGTTTCTATGGAGACCACATACAGCCTCTTCATCTAAGTTGTGATTTTTGCAGTTGTGTTAAGGTTGCCTCTGGAAAAGCTCAATTTTCAGCAGCTATAACCTGATGTTATATTGTACTTGTGTAGTAGCAACCTGGTGAATGTGACAATCCTAGTGACCTTGAAACGTGAATTGTGGGCAGGCTTCAA
This sequence comes from Microtus ochrogaster, assembly GCF_000317375.1. NCBI lineage: Eukaryota > Metazoa > Chordata > Mammalia > Rodentia > Cricetidae > Microtus > Microtus ochrogaster. The sequence continues at coordinate 26,075,325 of NC_022019.1, forward strand.
TAACTTTTGAGCCTCATGGTGTCCCTATGCTGTGCCCCCTCAGCAGCAAACATTCTTAGGACAGTGTGCTCCCAATTTGTCATACCTTGACTTCAGTCTGTAAATCTAACTGCTTGTCTTATGAATAACTCTTCCAAGGATTTTATTTTTTGTGTATAATGTACATCTGTAGTTACATCACAATATTATGTAAAAAGTAAAACTGCCCAGGTGTTATGCCAACAAAAACATCAAACGAACATTGAATAATATGAAATTTCTTATTACCTAACTGCATCTTGTGGAAATATTAAAATATTACACTTTCAGCACAGAACCTCTCATTATAAATTCTATGGGAAATTATCTATTTCATGAAAATAAACTTAAAATGTGAGGGATATCACATAGGATATTTATCTAAATAACATGCTTGAAAGACTTGGGATTGAACTTTTCATTATTTATTTTCATGTATTTCTGAATATAAAAATATTATTCACCAAAGTGGTAGAACTTTGGAATACAAAGACAGCCAAGATTTACAAATACATTCAAAGTAATGACATTTAGAAATATTGTATTACAGATGAGATCCATGACTAAAGAGGAATAAGTGAATCTGAAAGCTATATAAAATATCACAGGGAAACTGATCCAATGTATAGCATTCTGTATTTTTATAATATTTCCAGATATGGTGTCTAAAAGCAGGTTGTTAAATAATAGTAATTTCAAAGAGTCCAAGTTCCTTCGTGTTTGAAATCTAAAGATGTATTTTGTACAGGAAACTACCACAGCAGAAGGGATGCAGGGACCCCATTGTCTTGTCATCATTACATTTGATTAGAACTGATAGATAAAGATGCATATGAACCATGCACACAATTTATTTATGGGATGAACTGTACTGAACTCTGCCTCAGTTTTATGAAGACACTGTAGTAAAAACACCAGGGATTCTCAGACTATAGCTCTATTTCACTTGGGTTTTTTGTGTTCTTATATCCAGACATCTAAGAAACAGTGGAGTGATGGCTGTAGGGTTTTAAGGAAAAACTCAGCATCTCTTGGTCTGGTGGTATCCTTATATATAAGCAATGTTAAACAACAGCTGTCCAACACAGCAAGAGATTTGAGAACTGAAATTCTGTCTTATAGCATGTGTACAGAAAGATGTAAAGCAAAGTACATGACATTCAACTAATCCTAATAAGTTCTTCAATTCTTTATTGTAATTTCTGTCATTCTCTGAAATTGCATGTTTCACTACAAGTTGTAATTATGAATATGCTCCTATGATAAATATGTTGAGTTTAAAAGATTAAGAAAGAAAATATTTTAAATAGCTCCAAAAATAAATTATAACGATTACTAATTCTGGACATTTTCATGATTTGCAATTTTTATTTCCTTCTTTTTATTCTTTGTAACATTGATAGACATATTCAATATATCTTTATCTTATATAATTCCCACTCTCTCTCCATACTTCTTTTTGGCTCTGTCTGTAATATATACCCTATATATTTATATGTATAAGTATATAAAATTATATAATTATACAATGCATATATAGATACTCATTGAGTCCAGCTACTATTGCCCATATTTTTATGACAATGGGGTTATCTGGTGACTAATGGAGGACCTGTTAGTGGCCAAGCTCTAACAAAATGATCTTCCCTCCTTTATTAGTTATGAGCCCTTCACTTATCAGTTAATCATGGTGCCTCAGGAGCCCCTTCTTCCTCAGTGTTAGAATGCTTTATAGACCAAAGTTGCTGTTAGTTCATATATGTGATAGTCATGCCTTGTGAAGAAGACAGCATTTCAGAGAACTTCTCCCCATTTCCTAACTCTTATATTTTTATGACCCCTTCCATCAATGTTCCCTGAGCATTGTGGAGGGGGACATAGGTATCCCACCTAAGGATGTGAACATACACAGTTCTTTGAACATTTAAAAGTTCCTGTATTGATGACTATTTACTACTACAAGATGCTTCTCAGCCTAAGATAGGAAGAAATCTAGAAATTTGTAAACATAACCATGAATATTTATAAGGCAATTCAAAAACATGACTATTTAGCAAAAAAAAATGTAAGCAAAGGTACAGCAAAACCACTGAACTAGACCATTCTTCAGGCAGAAACAAAATACAGTTGCTGGGAGAAGAGGTGGTGGGCTGCCTTACAGAATAGACTGCAACCACTTGGCAGGGAAGTTCTGGTCAGTCTTATTGGGGAAGGTAGCAATAGGCCCTGACATCTTAACCAGAATAGCCTTGAAGTTAGTGTGCAGATGTTGAATTTATACAGACTGTTCAGGTTATTCTGGAACTAGAGGACCTTTGCTCAAGGTGGTTGGAGAAGAGAATTCTTCTCTGGGGTGGTGAAGAGAAGTAATAGCCTTCCTAAAAATATAAATCATTCCATTAGAATTCTGTGGTATGCTGAGAGTAGTTTTCTCTTTACCCAGTAGAAATCCTCCTATTTACCTGGAAAGATTGGCTGGGATAGGCTCAGGCCATAATCTAAGATCATCAGCATGAGCACTGGCATTTGGGGTCTGCCTTTTGTCTTAAATAAAAAAAGAAATCAGTTTCTGCCCCTAGACCTATGACTTTCCTAGCTGTTGGTTTTGACCATATTTACTATACAATGCAGGAATTTCTTCTTGGAGTTAGCCTCAAATCCAATCAAGATGGGAGCAGGTAACTACCATAAACTATCGTGTGCCAGTCAATGTAAATATGATATTGAGAATGAGACACAACAATATTGTTTTTACTAAATTAGATATGGCAGTGAATTTTGGCATTTTACTTGAGATTAAAATCTGTTCTTTTTTTATGGCAGCCTTTCAAGTAAATGACTTGCATCTGTTACACATATGGTTTCCACCTTAGCATGAATTTCGTATTCATTGTCAGTAAGTATTGAAATACTAACATGGTACAGATAAATAAAAATCTTCTATTACTACTGGAATAACTATTGGTCAACTGTTTTTATGGATTTTGTGTTTATCAAAAGTGTTGCCAGCCACTATTTCACAAAAGAGAAATACATAGTAAATAGAGACTGTGTTCTTGATTGCTTTCCTGTAAGCTATACTTGTTAAAAGTCAATATTATACAAAGGAACTCTTAAAATCTTAATTCAGCATCTAATCTGACTACAGCTGGATTATTATTCTAAGCTTTCAAAATCTGAATAAAGTTCTTGCTGTTTTTGTTCTTTCCTAGGCAGATAGTGCAGCGTTGTTTGCCATTTAAAAATATTTTCCTAAACATAACAAGTTCATTAATACAACATTTTTACCAAGATGACTTTACCCAGTGAAAACAAGTGTGCTCAGCTTTATTGTAATACTGCTTGTAGTTTTCTTACCCGATCAGGATGATTGCTCTGTTAATAAGAAAACAGACTATAACTCCTGCAAGAATTAAACTTTTAGTTTCATTTCAAGCTACTAGACTTGAGGATTTAGATGATTCTTCTGTAAATTTCAGGGCTTATCACTGACTTTCTCTCTGATAAAATCAAAGTAATACTTGAAATATGTTTGAGAATGTTTTATTATAATTAGTCAGTATTATTGTGCAATTTTGTTATACTAGTCTGCTATATTCCTGGCTGATTTGATGTGTTACACCCAACATAAAAGTATCTTTTCTTCTCATATATTATGTAAAAGAATTTTCACAAAAGTTTCACACAATCATGTTTTCATTTATTTGTAGCAGTTTCCAGTCTAAACATGCTGAACATTAACCTTTCTTGTTGAAAGTTTTGCAGCATTTACTAGGTATAATTCATTATAAATAATCAGATGAGTTGTTCAACGTAGTTCTCTCAAAAGCAAAACATTAAATTCATCCATATGAAAATGAATTTTATTTTGCATTACATAATCTTATATTAAATAAGACACTGCTATAATACAAGTTATTTTGCTGGTCTTGGTTAATATATAATTCTCTAGGTAGGTAATTTATATAAATATATTACAACACAGGTCTCCTTCCTAATCTATAAATATTTAGAATCCCTTTAGCTTACATGGATACATATTTCTTGAGTCTCTCACAGGCTACCACCCAGAGGCACTTACTACATTTCTTGGCATTCTCTGACACATACCTGTCCTATTTTTATGAACTGCTATTATATCACCAAATCCCTGCACAATTTGTTCAAGCTTTCAGAGTTATAATCCACAGCAGCACAGATGCCTTGCCAATAGAATGATGTAACTGTGTATTATTATTCCCCTGAATGGTTTCTACTTCATCAGTCATAATATAAGTTGAAACTGTCTTTGGAACTGCAAGACACTTTTATCTTGCATTTTAAGGTCCAGGATCAACTACCAAAGGAAAGCTTTCCCTACAAACTTAAAGGACAACACTCCTAGTTGTATTATTTTCCATATTATCTTATTTTCCAAGTGCTGATGCCCTATGCTAGGGTATAAAGAAGCTAATTAGTTTAAAGTTTAAAAATTCTGTAATTACAGCAGTGCACAACCATGACTGACCCAGAACTTATAAGGAAATGGAGAATGGTAAACTAGGAAAATTGTCTGTTTCAATCAAGGGCACATATTAAAAGTCCATTTATTGGTAAATGACTGATATTAAATCTGAAATTTTTTCCTTAGAAATTCATGCCTTCCTAAGAAATAGTTTATACATTCTCTAAAGCATTGCTAACATGTTTGCATATATGTGTTCGGTTTGTCAAGAACAACTAATTTCATCTTGATTTTTTTTTTATTGGAGACAGTAGTCAGCAATATGATTAAACTGGCAGTGGATAAACTTTATACTAATAAACACATTATTTCAAAGAGAACTGCAGTAGAACTATACAGAGAGACAAAATATAATCTTCTTTAGGTGTTTAACATGTATATGTGCACTCAGGATCTAAAGTAGACATGTAACAGTGCCAATCACAAGTCTTCACCAGGGGTAACTGTGATCATGCAAATATCATGAATACATTTGTTGGAAGAAATGTCTGTTTCAAGACAATCATTATTTTCTTTTTTTAAATTTATTTATTATATATACAGTATTCTGGCATGAAGGGTACCATATCTCATTGCACATGGTTGTGAGCCACCATGTGGTTGCTGGGAATTGTGTTCTTAACCTCTGAGCCATCTCTCCAGCCCCAATCATTATTTTCTTACATTCCCTACAGATTACTTTGATATTTTAGGATTTATGTAATATCACATTTTAACATGTCATAATTTA
>NC_022019.1:26080676-26081641 GCF_000317375.1 Microtus ochrogaster
CTGTGTGTGTGTGTGTGTGTGTGTATGTTTATGCATATCCAGATATAAATTCCTTTGTACAACACAAACTATCCATTTTTACTTCACTATTATTTCTGTGTTTTGTTTCTTACTATTTTGTAATTCTAGGATAAAAACAATGGCTTGACTCTTGACAAGAAAGTACTCTAACATTGAGTTATACTGCCAAGTCCTCTGTCAATACTATTTTTTTACTTTTATTTTCAGTATTATGATTTAACTCTTGTTTATCAAACTTTAAATGCAAATTGATAGTTTCTCTTATACAGTAACCTATGCTGAATATAAAACTGAAATGCTATACGTATACATGTATGCAAGTGTAAATTTATTAAATGCAAACATGCTGTCTTTCAATGATACTTTCCCCATGTTTCTATTGTAATCATTAAATTTTACAGATAAAATGGTACACTTAATACTGAGTGATTCACACTGAAATCATTATTACTTCAAATTTTTGCACCAAATCTAGGAGTCATCATTGGGAAGTTATGCTTTTAATGCAATATTGATGCAGCACATAAATGTCTTCCAGTCTAATTGGAGTCCTAATTACTTTATCTATAAGTATTGAAGAATTAACTTGTTGGATTTTATTGAATTTGTGATTGCTGATCGTAATACAGGGCACAGCAACGCTAAGAATATTGCTAATATGTTGCTTAAAAAGATTTGTGTTAAAGAATAATTATAGCCATGAGGCAGATATATTCTTTTCACAGTCATCCTGGCTCTTACCTCTTGATCAGCAAATGTTTTGGATGGGATTAATTAGTTTTTATTTCATGATAAGTTTACATTAGTATTTAATTTAGTTTTTGCCAAACCTTTTGGGAGCAGTGAGATCCCAGATCCTGAATTTCTTGTAATCCCCTGATCTGAGTGCCTACAGCTGCTCTGAGCATGAGACCTTCAGGAGTTCCTGATGGCAGGAGAGTGGT
>NC_022019.1:26083057-26084948 GCF_000317375.1 Microtus ochrogaster
TCTCCCCATCTCCCCTTACCCCCCTCCCACCCCACTCTTTGTAAAAAGACAGTGTGGAAGCCAGGCGTATTTCACTTTTAAACAAATACGTTTTCGGAAATAGAAAACGTATTTGTTTAAAAGTGAAATACGCCTGGCTTCCACACTGTTTTTTACACTGTGATTTACCCAGTTTAGAGCATGAGATGGAGCAATTAATAAATATTTCATCCTTTCCTTTCTAGCTCACACTTAAAAGGGGGACAGGGTCTACTACACATAGCTCTTGTACATCTGTTCTCTTTTTTGCAATATTTCTTTCAGTGTTTGCATTATAAAAAGCCATACAAGATCCCCCAAAATTTTCAAAAATTGAGTCATCCAATTGAGAGCAAGTGGTTCTTCAAATGTCATATGTCATTTGAAATTTCTTGACTAAACATGTATACTTTGTTTATACCATTTCAGAAGCTATAATTGCTCTCAATGTGTAGATGAATAAGAATATATAAAATTTTTATAGAGCCAAATGCTTTATTTCTTGTCTAATTGGTTTCTATCTCAAATTGACTTTTGTTAGTTTCCAAGATACTTTCTCATACTGTGAATCACTGTTATAAAATATTTGTTTTTGTTTAATTCTGTCAATAAGTAACTGTTTTTGTACATTATGCAAATTTAGCAGAGAATTTTAACATAAATTTTACTTATTATTATATCTGCAGCAATTATGGGTTCACTTTTTATGCTTTTTCCAATTGAAATACACTTGTCTTATTAGTGCATACATCAAATAATAGTATCCGGAGTTTGAAGTCAAGTCTTAGCAACATATCTTTTAATCTTCATTCATAATATATATTTATAATAGTAAAGAAAACATTTTATTCATTGTCTTTCTTGTTTCATGAGTCAGTACCACATTTCCATATCATGGTAAGAATATTCCAGTAGAGTTCACTAAGTTTTCAATTTCAATTGATTATTCGGTCAAGGAATATGTTTATCCTGTTTTTTTCTTGGTAATTAAGGATAAAAGAAAAACTACTTAGTAAAATTATAATTTCTTATTTTTATAGACAGTAGTGTCTGTAGATCTGTTGCTTATCTTATGCAACCTCTGATCTCCAACATCATAAAATGCTAACCTGATTTCAATTTTAATATTTAAATATCTTTGTTGATGAGAATGCAGTACCTTCAACCACTCTTCCTGCCATTCATGGGTACAGGTTTTTACTAAACCCAAGGATTGGTAAATTGATTAGAAGTAACATTGTTTCCCCTCCATGCCAATCTTCAGGCAAATTTTTCTTGGAAGAGATTTTATTCTTTTGTTTATATTTGCATTAGCAAGCTTTTTTTTTTCATCATGAAATTGAATCTTAAGGACAATTATTTCTGCTAGAATTAGAATTCTTGTAGTCCCATTATAGTGTTCCAAAATCATTAAGCTATCAGGGGCTAGTTATAATGAAAATAAATATGCCAATGCTAACGAAACCATGCTGTCTAGAAAATGAATTGTACATAGAAATATTATGTGTCCTTGAAACTGACAACTTTGTACAACTCTGTGCCCTGGCTGCTCCTCTGTCAGTTCATTCTATAGGTGTCACCTCAGCGTCTTTAGGGTCTGTACAGATTTTATACATGAATAAGTGTATGCAATGAATGTCACTGGCTTTTCTTGTTATGGAGGTACTGATTAGAACTCTGATTACACTAAGTAAAGAGCCATAAACTATCTCAGACCTTAGTCGGTTACTCCCATAACCGTTTATCACTGTCATCTCAGTGACTTCTTGAATTTTGCATGGAAATGGACGGAAATAGAAAACACTATCCTGAGTGAGGTAAGCCAGACCCAAAAAGAGGAACATGGGATGTACTCACTCATATTTGGTTTCTA
>NC_022019.1:26085388-26086474 GCF_000317375.1 Microtus ochrogaster
GAGGTGGGTGGTCCTTGGACTTCCCACAGGTCAGGGAACCCTGATTGCTCTTCGAGCTGATGAGGGAGGGTTACTTGATTGGGGGAGGAGGAGGGAAATGGGAGGCAGTGGCGGGGAGGAGGCAGAAATCTTAAATAAATAAATAAACAAACAAACAAATAAATAAAAGAAGGACACTAAAAAAAAAAACCTTTGTCATCCAACCTCTCATGCTGCATACTATGAATTGGTCATAATTTTCTCAGCGCTTGTAAAAAAAAATAATCCCAAGAGGAAATAATGCATTAATATTTACCCAATGGTAGCTATTACTGAACGATATTATGTGAATATAGCTGAGTTTTGTTACTTGTGTTTACCTGACAATACAGAGTCTACAAAGGTTGACCTTACAGGCAATGAATAAAATCTTTATAGAAAAATAAATGTTTCTCAATAGTTATTACATGATTCATAGAAAAAAATCAGTATATAGTGGTGTGGGAGTTTCTTCTGTCTATGTGTTGCTTTTATGGGTTAATGAATAAAGAAACTGCTTTTAGCCTATGGCATACCAGGGCAGAACAAAGATAGGTGGAGAAAACTAAATGATAACTGGGAGAAGGGAGGCAGACTTTGAGAGAAGCAATGTAACCCCACCAGAGACAGATGCTGGAACTTTATCTGGTAAGCCACAGCCTCGTAGCAATACACAGATTAATGGAAATGGGTTAAATTAGTACGTAAGATCTAACCAATAAGAAACTAGAGTGAATGGGTCAAGTAGTGATTTAATAAATACAGTTTCTCTGTGGTTATTTTGGGTCTGAGCTGCCAGGCAGCCGAGAAACAAACAAGTGTCCTTCATACGACATTATAGTTTCACTTGATTGGTCCACATAAATTCTGTTGTTTAATTAATTTCATTAATACATTTATTAATAATTTAAATAATAGTAAATTAATAATTCAATTAATAAAATAAATCCTTATTTGTTCTATTTTGCTGCTCTTTTTTAACATTTGCATTTGTTTACAATGTTACCAGCATCCCAATTCTTTTAATGACTGGAATTTTTTAAATTTTTTATTTATTTATTTTTATTT
>NC_022019.1:26086635-26087879 GCF_000317375.1 Microtus ochrogaster
CCCCACTCCTCTCCCCCTCCCCCCACATACTTACACACAAACTATTACTTTCAGGTAAAATTCAAAGGACGGTTACCTCATTTTTAATGGGCAGCAGCCACATACTTAGTTTATCAAATTGGCAATAAAATTCTACACTATATTGAAGAACCATTTGAGTATGTTCTCTCACCATCGATGACAGCATCCTTAAAAATATACCTTATCTCTTGGTACCATTCTAAGCGGCTTATTTGTGTTTCCACACCTCTTGAAAGATGAAGCTTAGGTAGTCTTTTCATAAGGTTTTCATATCAGATAGATATTAAAGTTGAAGACAACTTTTTTTGTGTGGAACAATGAGTAATTTGTTCAATGATATAATCAGACCAATATTTTTCTAGGAAAAGATTCACTTTTCAGTAACTAAAATTAGGTTAGGGTTTCTTGAACTGAGGTCCATTTCCTGAAACTCTGTCTACTGTGCTGCTTTCACTTGTCCGGCTCATGTAAAAATTAGGGCTTGGATATTCAAGTGGTCTAAGACAATGCCATTATAATGGCTGTCATTTTGAATATGAAAAAGTAACCCATACTACAGCATTAGTATTGATGCTTTCTTCCTACATCTATTTTAAAAAGCAGCCAATTAAGTCGTTAGTTGATGAGTGTATTAAACATTTTAAATCATTAGAAGCTCCCCATGTAAATCAACTGTATTGAGTACAGGCCAGTGATACCCAGCCAAATATCACGTCAAAGTAAAAATAAATCATTTCTCAAAGTACAATTGATTGTTTCTATTTTCTGAAAAACTTTTATTCCTTTCTCTTTATATAGAAGACAATATGAATTTATTGTTTTCAATGTTAGAGTGCATTAATTACACTAATTAATTTTAAATGTATAAGCTTTTTGTCATTTTGAGACAGGGTTTTTTTCTGTATAATCACCCTGCCTATCCTGGCACTCACTTCGTAGACCAGGGTGGCCTCAGACTCACAGAAATACTCTTATCTCTTCCTCCTGACTTTGGGATTAAAAGCATGCACCACCACTGCCTGACATGCATAAGTTTTGAAATTTTTTAAAGTTATTGCTTTTTCTGTAGGTACTCCCTCTCCTTTTCTCTCTGTCTGTCTGCCTGTCTTTCTGCCTGCCTTTCTTTCTTTCTCTTTCCTTCTTTATCTGTGTGTGTATGTGTTGTTCATATGTCTCTCTCTCTCTCTCTCTCTCTCTCTCTCTCTCTCTCTCTCTCTCTCTCT
>NC_022019.1:26087979-26106441 GCF_000317375.1 Microtus ochrogaster
TCTCTCTCTCTCTCTCTCTCTTTCTCTCTCTCATGTGTGTGTATGTGTGTGTGTGTAAGATATTTGGACTCAGTTTATCAGACCTGGGAAGCAATTGGTTGTTTCTCAATAAATCTTCTTGCCAGCCACCAATTCCAACATATTTACACATTATTTTAAGTACAATATATTTCTGCTGACAAATATGATTTTTTAGTGACACTCTTTTTCTGTTGTTCTCAGAAACATGTTATATTTATGCTGCCTTACATTTTCTGTTGTTTTGGGGGAGGATTCATCTGTTTCTCTTTAAATTTCTTGGTTGAAACTCAATCCCAAAGAAGAACAGATTCAGGCGAAGCCTTTAAAGGTGACTAGACCTTTAAATATAATTAGTCCCATTAAGAAAGTGTCTGGTGGATCTTGCCAGCCTTTATTTGCACGAAAATGCCTGAGGAAGGTACCATATACAAACCAGAAAGTGAGTCTTCATCAGAAACCAGTGTACTTCATAGATTTTGAAATTCTCATGTAATTTTACAGCCAAGAGCACCATTCTACTGATGACAAACCACCCAGTTTATGGAAATTTTTATAATAAAATACCAGAATAACATGAGTCATATATTGATTAATTTCTTGACAAATTTATACATGCACCGAATGCATTTTATTACTTGCAGCCCTACTATCTTTTCTCCATCGTACTATTGTCAGCCTCCTCCCTTCTCTACTAGTCTTTCTTTCATGTTCACAACTTTCTGCTTTATTTTGTGCCTCAAGTCTGTGTATTTGTTGCATAGCAAAATTATCCTTGGTCTGAAATAATAATTAAGAATTGGTTAATTTGTTGATGAACCCAACAAGATTCTCAACTATTTCTTCAACTGTGAATATGAACAATCTCCAGTCTCTTCATGTGTTAGAAAATTCAGTCCCCAGAAGTGATAATGTTTTGGGAGATTGTCAAATCTTTTGAAATGTAAATATTAATGGGTGAAGTTTATTAACTGTGGAGGAGCCATTAGAATTAAAATACACTTTTGCTTATTTTCTAGTTTCTGTTTCCTCTTCTGGAGTGTTTTTAGAAAGAAGTAGCAACCATAATTTATGATGGCACAGAGTCAAGCATAGCGATGCCTTTCCCCAAGAATGAGGTAGACCCTCTCACACTGTAGGTCAAATATAGACCTCTTCCCGAGTAATTTTTTTCTTGTCGATATCCAGCTACAATGACGAGAAAAATAACTAATACAGTTGTTCTGATTATGAATTAAAATTCTCGTTCCTGACTCAATTTACCATTGTAACTGTTATAAACAATACAGTATAATCAACTTAGTGGCTGGCACCTTTTAAAAATATATCATTAGAATAAAATACTGCTTCAGAGTTGTAAATATAAATAACTAGATGAGAAAAATAAGTGTGGGTCTTAGTTGTGCTTTAAAGAAAGTGTATAAGAATCATATAGGCATCTTATCAGAAAATGGACTATTTTTCTTCACAGTAGAATAATGTCTCTCTTTCAGTCAAGTGTCAACTGTGTTATTCCCAATTGCAAATGTTTCAGACTAAAATTTGACATGTGCAAACATTTTGTACTGACGCATTCAAATATTTCTGTGGTGAAAGAAATTTACAAAATTGCTTAATAGTTGACTGGTACGAATATGGTGAAAACTGATTTTTTCGTCTCCACCACAATTCACGTATTTTGGGAGAATAGCCAAGATCCTCTGTGACAAGATATTTTTCCCAGTTTTTGAGTAAATTGAAAATGTGTGACCCTTTGAACTTCTCAATCCAACTGTGTCTTCCACTCATAGAATATTTATGTTAATCTGCAAATGCTCATGAATCCTTGGAACTTTTGTTTCTTTTTATATATTATGTTCATTCCTGGACATATTCAATAAACAGAATCAGTAAACATACACTTTACTAAATAGCTCATTTATAAAAAAGGTACAGATATATTTTAGAAAAATAGGAATAAGCCATAACACTAACTGCAACTTCTATACATTTACAAAAACATTAGTAATTGCTTTATATGATGCTGAATTGCTTTAATCTACTTCAGTAAATAGTAAACTTCAATAGTTGAGCCATCAGTAGGCTAGATCAAAATTGAACATGTTCAGATATTGGGAAGACTTAAAGATTGCCCTAAACCTTCTTGAATAGGTAGGTACCCCGTATTTCCACTTTCCCAGATAGTAACAAATATCTTACTTTCACATAATTATACGTAATGCTGCTATAAAAATGCATGTATATAAATATAAGCTTTGATCCTAAGGAACTGGAAGATTGAAATTTTGTAAGAACTTTCAGAACTATTTGTACTCCAGTTTCAAGGTATGTAACATCCTCTTCTGACCTCTGTAGGCACAAGTTCTACATGTGGTATACATATATCCACACAGTCACAACACTAAAAAAAGAAAATAGTTAAAATACTATTAACCCATTAAGTGTGTTATTTGTTGGAGCAAGTCAGTTGTGGCCTCAAATTCACTGTTTATGACAGAATCACCTAGAACTCTTGCTCCACCTGTCTACACAAATGCTGAATTTACAGGACGAGTCATGTTTCTTTCTTTCTTGAGACTGAAATATCGAAATTTTGAAACATTTAATTGTTTTGTTTTTCCATAAATGCTATAACAAGCAGCACAACCAAATAATATCCTTTTATAGTTAAACTTCACCCTGTGTCCTTATTTATGGAAAAGTGTTATCTCCTAATGTGCTAACTACATTTCTTATGAACATATATCATACATATTTAAATAATTAATATTTTAGGCACTCAGGAAATAATTTTTACTGAAAATTTACAATTTTAATTTGCTTAAAGTATATGATAAAGCAATGATACAATTTAACATTAATAAAACAAGTACTTTTATTAATAGATTTTAATAATTTTTATGTTATATACATTTTCCTTGTGATATTTTAATACTAAACTTAATTTGCATCCAAAAGAGGTATTCTTTAAAAAGATTACTTTCTTACAATCTTGTTTGAATAACAACCTCTTGTTCTTCTGAAGATTTTGACATACTGTATCTTTAGGCAAATACAAATAAAATGTAACTAATTTTAAGAAATGCTATCTTGAAAACATAATCATATTAGGATGTCAGTTATGGCATTCTATTCTTGATGTGAGTTTAGCCTTTCATTTTGATAGGTATAAGGTATACTTACTCACCGTTGAATCTGCAGATTGGTTCTTCCTAAATACTTCAATTTGAGTACAAAATAATTACATATGTACTATCAGATGCTGCCAAATGTAGTTGAAAATATGACAATTTTTCTAAACATGTCTGCTCACTATTATTCTGGTGTAATTTGTCTCATACTTCTTCTCTTCATAAAATAATATGAATAGTCACAGGCATAAAGTTTACAGTTTAGCATATTAAACTTAATGGTACAGGCACAATGTTTTCTACTAATGAAATCATGGTTAAAAATCTTTTAACTGTAATCAGTAATGGAATGAACAAATTAAAACTTAAAAAAAATTTCCTAAATTGGTAATTCAATACTATCACGTTTAATAATTTATGCATTCATATAACACACCAATGATAACTTTCCAGAATTAAAAGCGTATTCTGAAATAATTTCAATATTATAGATACATATAAATATTTCAAAATAATATTTCAAATATATGTCTAGACATATATAAGTAAAATGTCATAGCAAATCAGAATCATGTTATTTCATTATATTATTAAACAATATATATTTTTTATTTTATCAAGAAGACACACATTACCCCAAATTTGAAAATAAAATTTATTGCATCTGTTAAACTTCATAGGAATAAAATATGTACTACATGTTTGACTGTATTTGTGTATGATTATATATTTTAATTATACTATTTCCATATAATGTGTATACATTAGATACTCCAAGTATACACACACACACACACAGAGATTGTATCAGAGAGAGAGAGAGAGAGAGAGAGAGAAACACTCACAATTATTACCAAATTATTTTGTCAAAAAAAATTTAAGAAGACCCTATATGCCTTTCTTTCAAAATACATCTCATTTGATGCAGAGAAGAGGGCTCTACCAACACTATATATATATATCAAGTTCAGTTTTAAAGGTGAGAAACAGGAAGAGCTTATAGTTTTTTTCTTATTTTATTTTCTTGAGACAGAGCTTCATTGTGTAGCCATGGCTGTCCTGACATTTACTGACATCCACGTTGCCCATGAATTCAGGTATCTGCCTGCCTCTACCTCTTAACTACTGGGATTAAAAGTATATACCACCATCATTCAGGCAGCTTGTTGGTCTAGAAAAAAACTTTGGTTATTAGAATGGATTTCTTCTTTTTCTCTCAATTTTGGTGCCCTTGTGATTAATTTCCCACTTCCATTATTTCCTGAAGTGAAAACTGGTATTGAAAGCAAGGTAAAACTTGGAAAGCTCATCCCTCTCCAAATATCAAAGCCAGTCCTTCCTTTGCTCTGGCCTTCCCTCCCTGCCTGTCCCTCCAAGTGCATGTGTCATCTGCCCTTATGAAATTCAAATTCCGGGATTTGGATTTCAGACCTTTGCCATGAACAGCTGCTTTCTCTGGTTAATTACTTGCTCCAGATTTCTTAATAATTCAGCTTACTTCCATTTTCTCTCTGTAAGAATGTTCTCGTTCATGCTCACATAAATTCTTTGAAAATGTACTTCAGAGAGGTTCACTACTTTCCTGAGATTTTTTCCTCTCTTCCTCTCACATTTTTATATTAATATCTACAGTTAATTACCTGACCTGGAGACTTTGAATGAATTTACTCTTTGCAACCTCTCTCATCTCATTACCTACCAATTATTTTCCACACTCCTTCTAATGCTGCTGCAATGGCCTCCTTGCTCTTTGTGAAACAGAGTGAGTCTCACACTTCCTTCTTTTGTACCTTCCCTGTCATTTCACCCAATAACCTTCTGGCTTCTTGTCCATTAACTCCTTCCTTCTGCAATACCAGCACCTATCTGGGGCCAACTTTAGAAATCTGGAATAAACTGGATTCTTTTCACTCACAAAATGATCGTCTATGTAGCACTTGAAAAGCACTGATCAATATCAGTTATTATTTTATTGCATAGCTCCTCTAAGATAAATATTATAGACAGATGAATATATCTTTTTTTTCTACCTTTTTCTTTAGACTTTAGTATGAATTGCCTAAAGTCAGGGGATGACTAAATAACTAAGTGAAAAGCTAGGATAGAGATTTTACAAGAACCTTCTCATCTTTCAACATGAATACATGAATCTGGGGCATATGACCTCAAGTGTCAAATGTTGTGATGCTTTGGAGAAGGCTCATATTTTTTGAAAGAAAACATTTTGTTATCCTTCCAGAACATTCCACATATGTAACTTCAGGGGAGTCATCAACTCCATCTTCTACAAATAATTTATAAGAGTTTAAAATCTCATTCTAATATTTGACATTTAAGAAAGAAAAACATATTTATCGCTGATTCCGTAGCACGTCAGGGTCTTGTGTCCTTTCTTACATTCAAAATGATACTTTTTGAGTTTCCAAAATATAATTGAAATTCCCATTTTCACACTTCTATCATCCAATACACTTTAAAAGTGTGCAAATATTACTAAATACTTCTTCGTTTGCTATAAAAGCATAAGTGGTCAAGTTAGTGTATCCTGGAATGATGTAGAATAAAACTTCTTACCTCAAAAAATAGTACATAATCCATAATTAAATCAAAAATGAGCGGTCATTTGCCTAGGAGGCAAGATTCACATTGCAATAAATGCCATCTTCTAAAAAGATGAGAATTTGATGAATATTTCATAGTAACAAAGATAGACATAGATAACACACTTTAAATACATTGATGGTGTATCAGGTTCGCAATTACAGAAGGCAGGGAAAACATAGCTGAAGACTCCCGATGTACTCTGAGAACAATTATAGCTTTAAGCTTGATGAAAACTAGCATCTGTTCATACATTCCGAAGGATTTACTCAATAGTCCCACCAAAGTTAGGAGACAATAGATGCCCACTTAGAGAGGCCTAAAGTTGGACCAATAATTTGGTTTAAGACCTACACTTTCCAACTTCTCCATAGTTATCATTGCAACCATTGCATCTGATTTGTGGGTTTCACTTTCTATAAAAACAATTTTGTCAAATTGGCAGTATGAGATGAATTATCTTCCTAAATGGACTCTTATTTTTCACTGCTCAAGGCTGTTCTGTGATACATATTTACCACTTATTTTTCAGTTTGTTTCTTTATTTTTTACTAGTACATGTTACAGAAAGCAATGTGTAATCACACACTGTAGCTTTTCCTCAACTTAAACCCCTCCATGTTATCTCAGTCAGTCATATCAGCTTTAAAAAATATTTTTTATTGCCTACAGCCATCACTTTTAATTCTCCATCACTGATCTCTTCTGTGGTTCCTGAATGCAATACCCAGTTGCATACTTTTACATCCATCTGCACAGACATCTGCTTTAGTTTGTTTTCAATTGGACTACAAAATATTACCAACTGTGAGGCACATAAATAATTGACATCTGTTTCTCACAGCGTTGAAGAATGGAGAGTCAAAGACCAATGGTGCTACAGATGCAGTATTTATGGTGTGCTCTTGACATATTTGCACTCTAACCCTGCAAGTGGAAGGATTGTTGTCACTTTGATGCCTGTTTTAGGACACAAAAAGAATCTCTTTCCTAGGGTCTCTACTTTATGGCCTGATCAGTAGTGGAGTTTCATCATTGTATCAGTGGGTTGATGTGGGATTTCCCTCTGTATGTTATGGATATGTTTTATTAGCATTGGCTAATGTTTCAGTCAATGACTTAGCAGAGCAAAGTCAGATGGGAAATCTGAACAGAGATAGAGATAAAGAGTAGGCAGAATCAAGGAGATTCCATGTAGCCGTGGAAGGAGAAAGACGCTAGAATAGAACCTTAGACACAGATTAATAGAAATGGGTTAATTTAAGATGTAAGAGTTAGTTTATAAGAAACCTAAGCTAATTGGTCAAACAGTATTGTAATTAATACATTTCTTGTGATTATTCTAGTCTGGGGCCAGGGAAATGAAAGCACAGTCTCTGATTACAGTAAGGATTCTGTTCTAGAAATTGTGGAAGCAAATGACAGTTCCAACACATATAGCTTAACTAACATGAACCAGGATAAATCATTTCCACAGAAGCTCATCTTTCCAAGGATTTTCTTGTTCATATTCTATTTGCAATATCTCTTGACTAGATGTGCAAAATACAAGCTCAGTCATCTTCCATTTTGTTTCACCTGAAGTACTGTGCAAATTTAAGGATGGTTTAATATCTAATACATCATTATATTTTGATGTATTTTAGTAAATATCTAAATAAATAAATATATACATATATGATTTGTCTACAATGCATTCTAGTTTTCTTAAATATCAATGAGATGAACTAGTTTATAGTTTTATATGTAATTCCTCTGTCTTAACATCAATTGTAGATTTTTCTAACAATTGCTCATTGAACTGGTACAAAAGAGACCACTGCCTCCTCCAAGTCAGACAACGAGAGTTCCAGTCATATTTGAGACAAAGAGAACTAAAGGTTTCCAATAGTGGCCGTCTTATATAAATCCATGTCCTATTGAATACAAGCCCACATATATCCACACAATACATACATAAAGACATATAAATTAAAAAAATTAATTGTTGAATTTGATGAAGTGAATTTTGAGTGAAACTCTCAAAATTTATCTTTAGAAACATATTTCTAATGTTAACATAAACACTTTTAATTAAATTTGTTGCTTATGTTTTATAGCCTAACTACTTTTTTGAGTAATATTTATGAGGAATTAGGACATGATATTCTGAGAGTATAAATGGAGTTTCTAACATTAGGCAAGTCATGTAAATATAACCATTATTTATTTATCACTGTTGAAAATATATCTGTAACTATATTAATAAAATACATTGTTATGTTTTATTGCTGTATTTATTTTATTTTTACAGGCTATAATATTGAATTTTGTTGTCCAGGTGTTTCATTAATATACATTTTACAAACACATAAGAGAAATGTAATAATTTCTTTTGATGACTAATAATATAAGAAGTATAAAAATTATTATACAGAAAATAAAAATACTAATTAAGTTATTTGTGTTATAATAAATAATCTCTACTTGATATAGGATCTTGAATAATAACATTAGAAATTTGATCTGCTTTTAAGACTAAAAAATACTTTATGTCTTACTTTTTCTTTAATTTCCCATCTAAATCATGTTCTTGCCTTTTTAATAAATAGTAATTTTGTAATATCCCTATGATTCATTCTCAAGTAGAGCAGAAGAAAGAAAAGGAAACATTGCCATTAGTTTCCTATTGTGATTTCCCCCCTGCGTGGAGAGGAGTAATGAGAGCTTTGAAAGTCCAACTCTCATGTTTATTGTTAGGAAACTAAATTACAGCAGAAAATTGGATAAAGAATAGTAATGGAAATCTTTCAGTAGTTTGAAAGTAATCTATATTTTGTATTACCTTTTTCATTATCAAATGTTATAATATTTTAATGTTGTTCTCGGAGAGATGGGAATTACCTTCTTTCACAGAAATATATTTGATACATATTGATTCTAATAACTGCATCCTTGATAATATTTTAAGTTTCATTTCCTTTGATAAGAATCTCTGTGAATAAACACAAAGACAATAATTATTAAGTTATATATTTATTTTTAGGAAGAAGGAACAAAGTACAAAATAATATAATAATCATACACACAAGTATTATGAATATGCCTTAGCACTTAGGCATTAGTAAGCAAAGTTGTTTATTTAAATACATTATCTATGCCACATGTTTACAAAAGCAATCCAGTACATGAAATATAAAATAATGTAAAAAGACCAATAATAAATATTGTCATAAATATTTGTTCAGTATTAATGCATTCTGTAACTTAATTGAATTTCCAAAAATCAGAGAATCTTAATGAAGACAAGAAGATGATTCAATGACCTACATTGGTGGATGAAGCAACAGAATCAATCATTGACTGCAGTTCTGATTTTGTCACTGCCTACATTCCAAAATAATAAGATATTTGGTGGGAAGAGTAATGATAGTTTGGATGGACAAATCCCAAGCCCTCCCTTAATATAATTTCCATTAATAAAGATAAAATTCTTCTTAATACAATCAAATATTTTGAAGATAGTACAACAAATATGAGGGTGTTCAGCAGAAAAACATACTTTATAATTTTAAATTCTACCAAATTAAAAATCTAAAACAAAAGAATGAGTTTATAAACGTACACATCATATTAAAGTTACTACAATGAAAAGCAATAATTTAAAATTTTTCATAGCATTAAATGATATGGAAATAGTAATTTAAGTTCTCACAGGTAAAATAAGCTCAGAACCAGATGTATTCAATACAGAATTCCACAAAACCTTCAAAGAAAAATAATCACCAAAACTCCTTAAATTGTCACATATAATAAAAATTACAAATATTTATAAATTATTTTTTTTTTTTTGGTTTTTCGAGACAGGGTTTCTCTGTGGCTTTGGAGCCTGTCCTGGAACTAGCTCTGTAGACCAGGCTGGTCTCGAACTCACAGAGATCCGCCTGCCTCTGCCTCCCGAGTGCTGGGATTAAAGGCGTGCGCCACCACCGCCCGGCTTATAAATTATTTTATAAACCAATAATAGTTTGATTTCAAAATCAGATAGAGATAGAACAGTGAGTAACAAAAGATAATTTTAGGTCTATCTCAATGATGAGCATAGATACAAAGTTTCTCATAAAATATGTACAAATAACATTCAAGAAAACATTAAAAATATCACCCACTCAGTATGAGTAAGTTAGGTTCAGCTCAGAGATGCAAAGATTACTCCACACACAAAATTTGGTGAGCATCAATCATGACCTAAATAAATACAAAGACAGAAACCACATTACCATATAATTAGTACAGTAAAAGTCTTTAACAAAGTTCTGCATTTCTTCATTGCAAATGACTTGAAGGATCTAGGTATAAGAAAGACTTATTTCAACATAATAAAAATTCAACAGTCTCTATCTATCTATCTATCTATCTATCTATCTATCTATCTATCTATCTATCTATCTATCTATCTATCTATCTTATATCCTTTACATTAACAATAAAACCAGGAAGAAGGAAAAGATATACATCTTCATGACTGCCTTTTTTTTTTATTGAGAAAAGGAAAAAAAACAAGTTTCCGCCTCCTCCCAGCCTCCCACCTCCCTCCCCCTTTTCCCACCCTTCTCCCTCTCCTCCCACCCTTCTCCCCCTCCCTCTCCAGTCCAAAGAGCAGTCAGGGTGCCCTGCCCTGTGGTAAGTCTTAGCTCCTCCCCCCTCCGTCCATATCATGACTGCCTTTTAACACAATGTTTGGTTATTTAACTAGAGCATTAATTTACATAACAGAGAATACTAGTAGAAAAGAAAATATGACTGTGTTCTTATTTGCAGATGACCTGAACCCATACATAAAAGATTCTACAGACTCAACTAAAAAAACTCTTCAAGTTAATAAATATATTTTAGAAAAAAATTAACACAAAATAGTCACTTTCCTATATACTATAAGCAATAATATATAGGAAGAAATAGGAGGGAATCACATTAACTATAACCTTAAAACAACAAAGAAAGCCTATTTTTATAGGCTTAACAAAAGAAATGAAAAACTTGTTAAATAAAAACATTAGGGCACAAAAGGACAAAATTTAAAAAAAAAAATGTCCCAAACTGAAAAAAATTTTCATGCTTAAGCTTTGATCAGATTAATATTGTGATAGTAATTGTACAAATTAGACTAATCTCCATATTCAATGTTCCCCCCCAAAAAAAAATCTAATTCAATTCTTCTAAGAATTTAAAAAGTTAGCCTCAAATTTTTTTTTTATTTTTTATTTTTTTATTTTTCGAGACAGGGTTTCTCCGAAACTCAAAATTTTTATTGACACTTAAAGGACTAAGGGGAGCCAAACAATGCTGAATGATAAAATCACTGCTTGAGGTAACATCATCCCAATTTCATGTTTATCTCAAGAGCAGCAGTAATAATAAAAAAGCAAAGTACTGCTAAGAAAAATAATGATCAATAAACTCTAATAGAAAATTCATACATAAATTTACACTCATTCTGTCACCTGTATTATGCATGTGTTTTCGTTGAATTTTTTTGATTGCAGAGAGACATTTGTTTCTGAAGTCTGCTAAGTTAAACATATATATATATATAGTATCTTGACTTCAAAATTGAGTCCAAGGATATGTTACTTTGGAAAAGAGGTTCTTCTTTTGTTTCCACAGAGAATGGGAACCTGTAGATTACTTCCAGATTAATGTGGTTTGATGGAAAAAAAACAACCACCTGAAAGGTCTCCACGAATCCTAAAAAAACATTTTGCCCAAAAGCAGCAAGAAGTACTTTACAAAAAAAATACCCAAATTCTCAAAATTATTGTTGATAAATATTTGTTTTCATTTAAAGTGTATTGATTATAAGTGATTAATGGTCGCTGTCAATTTCTAAAAATATAAGGGAGATTTGATATAAAGATAAAAACTTTGCAGTGGCATGGACTTTGGTCTATTGATACAAATTTAAGGGTGAGTAGGTATACTGTGTATAAGTATTTCTGCTCTCGTTTAAGAAATTGTTTTTGTACAAATCATTTAAAAATGTAATATATAGTGAAGGAATGCAGAGTAGTAGTCTTCTATAATAATCAAACTTTTAGTTGTGTTAGTTAGATTTTTTTAGATATAATCTTCAACACTTCAAAGACCTCTGGAATATGACATTTAAAAGATTTTAAGAACTTAGACTTTTCTTAACAATCTGAACATGTCTACTCCTGGCACCATCAATCACTTTAAGAGTAATATGGGCATCAAAGAGTCTTCTTATGTAGTTTTATAGTCCTTTTGGGAAAAAAAAAAAACCTACTCTTGCCTGGACTTCCTTATGGTATGCTGTATCAACTGGACATGCATGACCCACATAAAAAATGCCTACTGAACTTGTCTTAAAAAAAGACTGTCCTCCAGGGTACCTGCTTCATGAAAAAACCTGCCTGACATTCTGAAGAACACAGAAGAAAATGACTGACAAATTGCCAATATAGACAAAACAGTCTTTCAATTTTCCTGATTTATGAAAGAGTCTGCCAGATACTATGGTCCTGTAGGCTGAATTGAAGATGAATGCCCCAATGTTACAGAAGAATTTTGGTTTACTGTCCAGAAAGCAAGATGTCTCTGTCAATACTAAACTTTTAAAAGTTGCTTTCAATGCACTTTCTGTTTACTTAGGTGTTATTATATCCTTCTCTGGTCTTTGATGAAGTTGGAGACAGTTATAGCTATAGTTTTCCTTAGTTATGATAAAAGATAAATTATATATGAAACTATAGACTCCAATATTGTAATTGTAATTCTTGCTTGATAGCAATTTTGTTATATGTAACTTTGAAAACCTTCCTTTTTACTTAGATCTTAAAGGAGAAATGATATGTGTTTCTCCTCTGTATATTAGGAGTATGTTTTATTACCATTGTTTAATAAAAACTGTTTTGGTCCAAGTCTTAGCAGAGTAAAGTCAGGCTGGAAATCTCTTGTAATCTTGCCTGCCCTGTCACAGGGTACCCTGCCCCTTTAAGAGACAAACCCCACCCACTCCCAATCTTCCCCTTTTGGCCAAGGCAAGCTAGATCTCTAACCTCCTCCTCTCCAGCCTATTCTTTCTGTCCATCCCACTTCTGAAAAGGTAGCTACTCCCTCTCTACCTTCTCCCCTTCTCCCTTCTTTCTCCTCTCTCCCCTCTTTCTTTTCTCTTTCTCTGTCCCCTCCTCTCTCACTTCCCTTGTCCCCTCTCTTCCACAACCCCTCATAAATATAATATAATCTCATAAATATAATCTATACCCAAGATCTTTCTGCATGGTGTATCTGTATATCTCCTACTTGTCAAGGGTACCTGCCACTGTTTTGAGTCACCCCGCGTTTATAAATAACAACATAGGTGCTTGACTCTACCAGGCTCTCTCCATGTTCCCCCTGCCACTGGGCTGGCAGCCTGAGGAACATGGAGACCCTGGACTTTGACCACTTTCCAACATCTTGTGCCTGCTCCATCGCTGCAAATGGGAAGGTCCCCTTCTCCAAGTCAGCTTTTGCTGACATTCATCTCTGGCTATTCCCCATGGCTAAGAACTGAGATCTGGATTCTCGTCTTGGCTTTCCTCATCTCATTCTCAGACTGTAGTCCCTCAGCCATCTGCAGTGACCCCCGGTCCCCACTCTCTGAACTGACAGTCTTAGGGTGGCCTTGACCTTATCCCTTGACCGTTGCTCTATCTCAAAGATGTTGACAGATACATAGCCATTATGCCTCACCTCTCTCATACTTTTGGCCATGGAAAATAGACCAAAAACTACCAGGCCAACTTCCCTCACTGGGATGTCTTTTACAGACCCTAAAACTCTGCTGACTCACAGATTTCTAACCGTACCCAATTTTGCACTAACAAATGGCCTATGCACCCCTTAAATAATAACCTAAAGTGCGAGTTTTCTAATTTCTGTCATCAAACAGGCACCTGAAAAATTTTCTGTCCAGCATGCTCCGCACTGCCTGTGTCCAGCTAGCATCTCACACTCATATGCTTTTCTTTCGTTGGGCAGTCACACCCCCACCTGCCTATTAAAGCTTTTTTTTCTAGCTCCTAATCTTTTTCTCGCTCCAATTTCTTCTATTCTATCTCTGCCACTGCTAATATTGGTCCCGCAGGAAACAGCAAGACTAGTTGGATCCACAAGGTGACTGCTTCCAGTTTCAATTCTCACTCTCCACAGCGGCTGGTGGTGTTGCAGCTGGTGGGCGACAGAGCTGAGTTACTTCCTTGTCTACTCCATGTAGGAAAGCCTGTGTGAATGGGGTAGCCACGTGGTTGTGATTCTATTTTAAATGTATGTTCTACATGGCCTTTATGTCTCTCTTCTTTTTTGTATCTGCTTAAAATTCCCACTGCAGCTTTGAAAAGGTGGTTTTCCTGTGAAACATATAACTGCCACCATCTTGACTAAGGGGGTAGGTCAGGTTACCAAGTTGCCATCTTTATATTTCAAATTGGTATATTCTTTTAAATTTCTTTAAAAAATATTGTATTTGTAATCCAACCCTGCTTTAAAATATTTTAAGCTGTTTTCCACTATTGTAAGCTTCTATTGAAAACAGTTTTTTTTTCTTCTTTGTCTTTCACAGGTATAAATCTTACCCGTTAAGTTAAAATACAGTCCAGTTTTCTAATTTTCTAATTATCTCAACCTGCCATGCCTAAATCCCTGCATTTTATTATAAGAGAAATCTGGGAATGTAGTAATCTGTTGGCCTGTCCTGTCACCTGGGTACCCTGTCCCTTTAAAGGACAATTTCTGCCCACTCTCAATCTCTCCCTTCCCCCACCTAGGCAAGTGGATCTAGTGTGCCCGCTACAGCCCATGCTCTGTCTCTCTGTCCATCCCTCTTAAGTGGTAACTGTTGTATCCCTCCCCACTTTCCCCTTCTTCTTCTCCCCTCTCTATTTAATTATTTTCTCCATAATCCCCGTATCTATTAAATAAACTCTATACCCAAGTTCCTTCTGCATGACATATCACTCTCTTACCCACCATGGTCTTCCACCTGCAAGGGGTCTGGTTGAGGCGTTGGGTGAAGCCCCTTGTAGAACAGGCCTCAAGTCACGTATTTTATAAATGATAACAAAATCCAAACAGAAATTTAGAGTAAGAGTAGGCAGGTGTCAAAGAGATGCCATATGGCTACTAAAGGAGGCAGATGCCCTAGAAACAAGGAGTAACCCACTACAAGCCTTGTGGTAAAATACAAAATAAAAGAAATGATTTAATTTAAGATATAAACGATAGTTAGAAATATCTATAGTTGTTGGCCTAGCAGTGTTGTAGCTATTATAGATTCCATGTGATTATTCAGATCTGGACGGCTGGGAAATGATCGAGCAGTATCTTACTACACAATCTGGGTGTGAAAGTGAGTCGTGAAATCCCACCGCTAGCTACAGAGTTATTATTCTTTTCATCTGATGGCTGCTGGTGGAAGAAGATACAGTTTTCTTCAGGGATGCGGAATCTGAGAAGCTAACATTTTCCAGTTTAGAAATAATGATTTCTTAAGTGAATAAAATGACTTTCTTTATTATGGCAATTTATATGTGCCAGTTAATAAATATCTTTGCAGAGCTTTTCACATTTTAGGCAATTTATTATTTATTATAATTTCAACTACATGAAAAAACCCATTTTCTCCAACATTTCCCTAATATACTGCTTGGTATTTCTATGTTCTAACACACAGTACATCTTGAAGGTTTTTTTTTTTTTCAAAATAACATTTCAATTCAAATTATGCACATCAAAATATACAGAGATTTTTATGTAAGAGTATCCAGGATTTTTGTGTTTGTTTGTTTGTTTTTGCATCTAGCCAGGGGCTTATTGCAATCCACAGGATGACACTTCATTTTTTATGTTTCTTGATTAGAAATCTTTCATAAGTCAACTAGCCACTTAAGTGCACTCTAAAGAGTGATCCAAAAGAGAATCCCCTTGAAGGAAATAAATGCAGTAGAACGATATTAGAAATAGTTTATTGTCTCCTCCTGCATCACTGTGCTGCCAGGCTGACACAAGTTGCTCTCTATATAATCACTGGCCACAGTTTCATTGTATCAACGTTTTAAACTATTATTTTCTTATATCTCAATCTCAGTCCTAAAATTCACACAGAGAATTGTGAAACCCTGACTTGTGTTAACCCAGACATGTGCCAGGCACTTCTCACTTCATTCTGCACAAGGACACCTCATTTGTGTCCACAAAGCTGCTTCCCCCAGTAGCACTGGTCCTGAAGCGCTTCTTGCTAAAGGTTTTAAAACTCAAACGATGCCAAGCACAGAAAAATATGTTCTGTTCCATAGCATGACTTTCATCAGACAGATAGATAGAACATGGTGGGCTCTTTTCCATGAAATGCTATATTCTGCCTATCAGAGAATCCATTAAACTCTGTGGGGAAATAAATGCAGTAGTACCTTAATGATAGCAATTCTGGCTATGCAATTCATATTTTAAAGACCTAATAATATTACTTGAAAATGCAATGATAAACACAAATGTGTTCTTTCTTATGTGGTGTCAGACTTTATAAAGATCTTAATAATATCATTTTGTCTACTTAAAATTGTTTAGTTTTGTTATATTTTCTGTCTTCAGCAATTATATTAACTGAAAAACCATATGCTTGATTAATATTAATAACACATTAATATTAATAAAATGTCAATATATTAATGTTCCACATTAGCTTGGAACACAAAATAAATAAATAGTAGTTTTATTGTATTAGTTAGAAAAAAATCACTAAGATCTTCAATGGATATTAGGAACCATAGTTTTCTAAGAAAATTAAACTCCCTTTCAACATTTTCACAAATCTTCTACACTTAAACTTGCTAATTTAGGTGTATTACACAGTTTGTATTAGGTAAAAACCACTGCACATTGTTTTAATACAATATTATTTGAAGTTATAAGCTATTATAATGCTATAATAGCATTTTAATCACTCTTATCTCTGGGCCATTAATATGTTTTAAATAGGATGACAGAGTAATATCCCAAAACCATAGTAAAGTTTTATAAGCACAAGCATTGAAATATAATTGATGCATACAAGTATGACAACTTTACTTGGTTTAAAATTTTGCTCAAGACAAACTGATTAACTGCTCCATGTGGTATTTGTAAGCAAAATGTCTCCCTCTGACTTCTTTTTTCACTTCATATGTTCTCTCTCTCTCTCTCTCTCTCTCTCTCTCTCTCTCTCTCTCTCTCTCTCCCTCACATAAATCCAAGCAGTTCTTAAAGTTAATAGTATATTCATTTATGTCAGTATATTGAAACCCTGTTAAATAGGTGAAAAAAGAAATTCAAATTGCCTTATGGTTTGCAGTATTATTACATTATTTTCTTATATCTTTGATATAAAAATATGTAGGGATTCATCTCATTTTTATTTTTTATTAGAAATAGATTTTTTAATACAATACATCTGAACCTCAATTTACCCTCCCTCTTGTGAATAGTTCTTGTCTAATCTCCCCTTTATTTCCAGAACCAATCTCCCTGCTCTTCCTCGTCAAAAAAGAGCTGGCCTCTAAGAGACAACGGCCAAACAGGACAAAGCAAGCTAGGAGATTTGGTTTTAATTTAGCTATAGATTTCTTAAATAAATGCTAAGGAAAGCTGTAACATTTAAAAATTAATAGCTGTGCTCCATCAGCTAAAAGTTTCTCCCCAAATAATAAGTCCCACAGAATGGAAGTATCTAAGTGTAGATGGAGAAATTCATTAATATGTTTCAATATTTCTCTAATAGAAACCCTATGTCATCATATAGCTTGTGTTTCACTGCTGGGAGTTTTCAGAACTGAAAGAAATATTTGGGTTAGATCCAGATAAAATGAAGAGGCAAACTGCTTAAATAAATATCAGTGAACAACAGAATTTCTGTGTACTTGTATAAATGTATTCTCCTTAGCTAATTATTTTATGTATATAAGCAGTTGGGCCGCATATATGTCTGAGCCCCACATATGTGTCTTTTACCTGTGAAGTCTAGAAGTGGGCATCAGATTCCCCAGAAGTGGAGTTATATAGACAATTGAGCCACCTTGTACGTTCTGGGACTCACACGTGGATCTTTGAAAGGAGTAGTTAGCGCTTAGAACTGCTGAACCATTGCTCAAGACCATGCCTTATTCATTAACCAATAAAAGCAATACAAAGACAGAAGGACTTCCAACACCAATGCCTGTGTACTTTTAAATGAAATAAATTACTAACAAAAATCTTAGAATCTTTTGGAAGATGAGGAGTGGACATAGACAAGTCACACTTCCCCCTGGGAGTCTGGAAGATTCGACTGCAAAAAGCTCAAGAAAGGTCAGGCAGATAAACCAACTGGTGCACACAGCACATCTGCCACTGTGGTGGAAAATTCTCAGAACTTTAGTCATTACTTCAGTCACTCAGTTTCGTAAATGTAGACTGTTAGCATGGCTTGGTGAGCCTGCAAGATTTCCGCATCCGCCAACCATGCTTTTGCTCTGTTTTAGTAAGGATGATCACTAAATTCTATGAAGACAGAACATTTGGAGAATTTCCTTGATCGGAATTTTTATCTTTTTTTTTTTTGAAATTCATTTATTTATTGAGGATTTCTGCCTCCTCCCCGCCACCGCCTCCCATTTCCCTCCCCCTCCCCCGATCAAGTCCCTCTCCCTCATCAGCTTGA
>NC_022019.1:26106636-26119437 GCF_000317375.1 Microtus ochrogaster
GCACCGGACAGAAATCTCAAGGTCCAAATCAGGAGCAGAAGGAGGGGGAGCACGAGCAAGGAACTCAGGACCGCGAGGGGTACACCCACACTCTGAGACAATGGGGATGTTCTTTCGGGAATTCACCAAGGCCAGCTCGCCTGAGTTTGATCAGAATTTTTAAACATAGGGAGACACAAAATCAAAAGAAGAGAGACAATTGACATATTTAAAGTCAGAAGTACTTATGTAGTGGCACAATATCAGGCATTTTCCCTCTTTTCCCTTATCTGCTACAAACAGACAAAGATGTATTGAAAGTACTCATATCCTGGTTTTGCTGTCTGGGGCACAGGCAAAGAATACATTACAGTAATAAAATTACTCATAGCATATTAAATATTGTAGAACTGTTAGTAAATTTGACACTATTAATACACCAGAGATATGAAATAAAATTAGCTTATATCTTTATATAATTTGCTAAAGAACTGTTTCAGTGTATCAATGGTTCTCTGAATATTTGAACTGCATATTTTTACAATCTCTTGGGGTATTTTCCTTGTTTTTAAAAGAGGTAGCAGACAAAATCAAACTTCAAGTATATTATGGGACTCAACACAGTTTAAAGCATTATATGTTTAAAATATGTGTTTATGTATGCCTGTGTATAGATAAATGAACTTTAATGTGCATACTAATGGAGGCTTAAAGAGGGCATTGGATCAAGGAGAGCAGAGATTATACGCAATTTAAGCTTCCTTGCACGGGTATAGAGAATAAAGCTTGGGTTCTCTACAGGAGCCGCAAGCCTTCTTCAGTGCTCAGCTGTCTCTCCAGCTCTCAAAGCACCATAAGTTTTAATACTTAGTGGGTTATACAACTAATTTGTATATTTCTGTTTTTTTATTAGTTGTGTCTCTATCATCAATAGGCTATGTAACTAATATTTGAAAATTTGTAAATCCTTTAATTTTAGTTATACCAATAAATTCCCTATGAATATTTAGCTATTATACACTTAGCAAAATGCTTAGTATATATTTAAGAAAATATTTACAAAACAAAACTCAAAGTTCACAAAGTAAGCAAAATAATATGTGTTCCTCTTTGATGTAGTCTCCAGTTGTTCTTTCTGGGGGGGGGGATATATTGAGAGGCGGATCATTGTGCATGTAGTAGCTGAATTTAATCATCTCTACAAGGTATTTCTCTGAGCAAAGATTCTGAAATAGAAATTTTTATGGCTCGGATTTTGTTTCAATAGACAAACAAATAGCAATGAATTTTATAGTCAGATAGTTTTCTAGAAGTTAATTACTCCAGATTCCCAAAACCACAAATAAGGGAGAAAATGAGGATTTTTTTTTACCATCCCAATTAGTAATATGGGAATAGTGTATACACAACATGTCTGACTTGTTTTTTTTATCATTTTATGTATGAGAAATAAAAGGCAAAAAACAAAAGTAACAAGTCTTGAGAGTTTACAACTGATTACACTATATTCTTATACCTCATATAATCTACATTAACTTTTACTATTCTTGATATTGTTGGGATAAGAAACAGCATGGTAGTTTAAAGAGGGGAAGTTTGTGGTCAGGAACTGATGAAAATAATGTAGAAGGAACATCAGCATAGGAGAGTATTTGAGGAAGGAACAACAGAAAGGTTGAACCAAGACTTAAAGATATAATTCAACACTTAGCAGATTCCTAGTAGGGGCAGTTTATTTCCAAAAGAACCAGAAGCTACCCAGTAGAACACAGGTGGTGGAGAAAGGGTAACTAAACCTGTTAAAAGAGATCATTGGATAGATAGGCTCTGAATGTGCTTGAAGAACAGGCAACTTGATGGCTTAACAGGCTGAAGGGTGTAAACGGATTGTGCAGAAGGCTACAGGAGATCTACAGGCTCCAGCGTATCAGGCAATCTCCTCATTGAGTAGACTGTATAAGGCCCCTGTTCACTCATCAGGCAAGAAGCCTTCATACTATTCATGCTTCTGTAGGAAGGCTGTTCCCAAGTCTCCCATACCATAATTAACAGAACAATCGTTTCATCCTGTTCAAAAAGAGTAGTTTCAAGCTCTCTAGTGAGAAAGCTTAGTAGCATGTCACTTCAAAGAAGAAGTATTTGGTGAAATTATGTTTATCCCAGAGCAATTATTGAAGGGTACATTCTGAACAGAAAGGAAAAATGGGAATAACTAACAGCATAGGTAAAATCAGGAAATGCATTATTTGGTGCACAATGTCCACCAGAAAATTCTTTATGTACCTTTTAAGTTCATACCACAATAGAACACCCCTACCTAACTGCTCAATTTTTTTCTGCCCAAGTGAAAAAGTTTCCTCCAGAGTGAGATGTGTGATCTTAGCTTTTGTAATGAGTAATGCATTGTCCTTTGCTAAAATCCACTTACTGATCTTCACTAATAATCTACTTGACTGCATAGATTCGTACTTAAGGACTTCATTGTAACATTAACTCCAAAAGAGTATGTAAAACATACCAAAAAGAAATATTAGAAAGGCAGAGGTAGAGATTAATTACTATATGAAAACAAAAACATGTCACTATAAGTTTTAAAGATGCATATAAAATCTCTCCCTTCTCTACTTCTAAAACTGGCCCGAAACCATAACTTATATAGCAGCTTCATTCTTCATCTACCTGTCATATATTTCCTTTGATACTGGCTAAAAATTAAACTACTCTGGACTTCTTTATATAAGTGAAATAAAATGACTCTCCTTTAATTTTCAGAGTACTTGCTTGTGTGTTTTCAAATAAAACTGATAGAAATATACAGCGAGAGAAAAGAGTTTACTAATATTTGCAAAAAGAGATGGTGAAGATAATCCTTACATTAATTTTCCAACTAACAGTACGTTAAGTTGTTAGTTAATTAGTTGGCAATAATAGAACAAACATATTTAGTGCAAAACATAATCTTCACAAAAGTCTTAAATATAGTGAACTATGAAAATCTCTACATTTGACAATATTTACATATACTAAAATCTACAGAGAAGAAGTTAGTATATTATATTGAAATGTTGAGAAAGTTTCTACCTACTGAATATTTTTGAGTGGGGGAGAAGAAGAGAAAGGAGACCTTGAGGGAACAGGATTGTCAAAATGGGGAAAGGACAGAGACAGAGAACAAGAAAAGATATATCTTGATGGACTGAGCCATTATGGGACTAGCAAGAAACCTGACATTAGAAATTAACTCTCTTCAGTAAGCCCACAGAGGAAATCACCACACTATACTTCGTTGTTAGTATAAGAAAACTCAGTTTTATAGACAGTATTTGCCTAACATTCAGACCTATTAGTACTAAAACCAATCCTTTAAATACAAATAGTTCCAGAGGAAGTGGGTGAAACTTTCAACTTATACTGCTTTTTCAATGATTATTAAAATAGCTGTGCCTAGTAAATTTGCAGTGCCTGGAGTCAAAGCCCAAACTGAACAGAGAGCAATGAGGTCTCCAAGAATAGAAACCTCAAAGGAGTGTTCTGACCATAACAGGATATAGAAAAGGGTGAAAACAAAACAGCCAAAACAAGCTGACTTGTTCCTTAATGATCTGTGTCTTCACTAAAAGCATTTATGGATTCCACTTAGATTCAACTGGGGTAACATTCTACTTCTTATGTTTTGTCCACCCCATTCTGCCCTAATCCAATATGGTTCTGTGCAGAGACACAGAAATCTTGCTACATTTTAGAAATATGATTTTGGAACATCCTATTGTTTTAAGGATTAAAGTCTGATGCTGATTTTGTGTGTGTGTGTGGAAGCTAAAGCATTATCAAGGATCAATATCCCCCCAAAAAACTGACAAAGTTCACAGACCTTGCTTTTCCCCATTTATGACGCAGATTTAGACAGCCATTAGAGCTCCTTGAGAACTAGCTGTTCCGCTACCCAATATAAAATGAGGGTGGTGAGGAACCATTAAGACAACTTTTAAAATCCTTTAAGACTGCCTTTCAGTTTATTTCTTTATTGCTTCAAATGCAGTAAAATATAAAGCCATCATAATGTCCTTGGGAAAAAGTAGAATTTATATTATTCAAGGCTTATTGCTTGGAAATAGTTTTAGAAAAGGCAAAATCCTTCTGTGCACCCCTCTGGGAACTTCTGCTTCTTAGCGACGGTAGGATTTTGAGCAGTGCTGTTGTAGTGAGACACTGGGGGAAAGGCTAGAGCTGTCACTTCATCTCTAACGCCATAAAAAAGAATGCTTGAAACCCAGAATTCAAATGTATATATTATGTTCATCCATGCTGTATGTGGAAGTATAGTTTTAAATAAAATATGAAAATATTTCTATTAAATCACCCTGATCTTTATAAAATTGGTAAATTAAGACCTATAAATAATAAGTTATACATCTTTTCAATTAAAACAAATACTTGTCCTAGGGATTGAGAAACAGTTGTAAAGTAAATTCAAGCTTAAATTAAAACGAGTAAAAAATTAAATCAACTTCAATACTAAAACATGAAAAAGTAAATATTATTATTATTATCTTAAACATAAACATTCCAACTATACGGTGAGAAAAGAACGGACATTGAATGGTTTTCCTATTATTTGGAACTCTTTGATTCAGATTTTGGATATCTGAACAATTATTTTCCTAGAAAGATCAAGCATATGCTATATAAATTTTCTGTTGTTACTTGGTTACTGTTATTATTTTCATCTCATTATTAAATTCTGCTATGAATAAAAGTACTGTATTGCAAATTGTTTGGAAGCCCAGGAGTCAGAGTTCAGTTAAAGGACTAAAACTGGACCTTTGTATGGCCACAGATGCTTGCTATGAGCATCACTGTTGCCAAGTACTAGACTCACGCTATCCGGTGAGCATCTCTCTATTCTATCTCAGTTTGTTTGGTGAGAATTTAGGCATAGACTAAATGACTTATATAAAATTTCTGGCACAGAGTGATGCCTTTACAAAGAATACTTTTGTGACTGTATTTTTCATCAAATATGGGCTATAAAATCTATTTTACATACAGAAGCTTTGTTCAAAGGCTATTATCTATAGGAGTTCAGAATCTTGCAGAGAGAAAAGCATAGAAAATCTGCAATTTAGAGCTGCCCCAGAGGCACTTTACATAACAGTAAGAGCTCAGCTTAAACACTGTGCTTAATCACTGAGCAATATAATGAATCTAACACTGGCAAAGTCGTAGAATTCCAATTTTCTAAGCATTTGTGAAGAGCTAAAGTCAAATCTCACCACCTCAGCCAATTTCACCTTCTCCTTCTCCTGTCTTTTCCCCACCTAAATTATCTCACACCTTGGCCTCAGTCATAGGTTAGAACTCTTAAGAGTGTCAAAATAAATATGAATGCCGCAAAACGATCAGGGGAATGTCTCCTTAGTGTACCAGTTCAGAACAAGACAACCCAATTAACTGGAATGTGGTAACAAGGAAGCCAAAACAAAGAGCATAGGTCTGCATCTAACTGAGGAAGCTCTTTGCCTTAATTTTGATTTCTTACCAACTTCTTGTGTTAAGTATATCTGACCAGAAAGACCTGTTTGTGTAGCACAAACTGCTCTTTTGGAATGAACTTGTTTGCTCATAAAGAAAAACTACACGGAATCATTGTATATTTTATGTCAATTTCAGAAATCACTGACTTCAGATTCTGCTGGGGTCTAGGTACATATTGAATGAATCAAATTTTGAGGGGCCACTTGTTTAGAGTTGCCGAGTTTTATATTTAATGTCTTCTCAGCACTTACTCTGAGGGTTTATATGATAATAAAAATACAATTTGTATTTTTCTACACTGATCCAACCCACATTGTATTCCAGGTAAAAAGGGACTTTAGATAAAAAAAAAATAGATAAAACTATCAACACAAAATTTGAATGACTCTTTGCCTGTAGATGCCAGATTCTCATTGGCAGTTTCTCATTTCAATATAGTTACCTCCTCTAACTTTTAAGTTAAATGACTAGATTTCTGTAAACTGATAATAGTCATTTGAAATTCACTTCTAATACAAAATAACATACAGAAGATCGTATCAGCCAGTTAGATGCAATCTGCTCATGAGGGTAGAAAATGCTGCAAAGTCCTAAGAAGAATGAGCATGAATGTGAGACCAGCCAGACCATACGCCCTATGATCTCAGTTATGGAAACTATTCACACATAGAAAGTGATGGATGTATATAGTTAGCCCTAGTAGAAGCATTACTGGTTTTGAGCACTTTTTGACAAATTGGCTAAGGACTATATCTTATCATGGGCCATAAATACCACTTGATCATTTTCTGAATATTGTTTCCCTCTCAAATAACCTTCATTTTCTTTATTATTCTTCTCCTGAAACCAAAAAAAGGTATCTTATAATGTGAGTTAATGATTCATCAGCCTCATCCATACTGTCTGTAAACAATTCATTTTTTTCTTTTAAAAATCTTCTCTAAATGGAAGAGTGCTTTGTTACAAAAGGATTTAAAATATCCAGCTAGGTGAATTGAAGTCATCTTTATTCATCAGATGACTGTGGCAGATTACGTTCATGTAGACTGCTTTTCATGGGCATCTTAGTTTTCCTGTTGTCTCAAAAGATTCTCATTGGAATTCCATTTTATTTGCATTGTCAAATGTTTTCCTTTGTTGCATGAAAATGATTGGAAATGATGTGGCTTCACTATGGTTGAAATAGTATTGCAAATACTTTTTGCATCATCAATAGTTGGTATTAACTGATCTTGTTTAGTGTATTTTTGGTAATATACTGAAATAAAATTGCATAATTATCTCCCCTCCTGTATGCTTCCTAACCCTCTAAATGACTAGTGACTTCCAAGTCACTGGCCTCATTTCTTTATTATTGTTATATAATGCACATGTACATATGCATAAATATAATCTGCTGGTTTTCCCTCATGAATTTCCTTTCATTAAATAAATTTCTTCTGACAAAATTTTAAACTTCCTTTCTGTTATTTTATAGTAAGAAATCTTACCCTTATGAAATCGTGGAAGCCCAAAAATGTGAGCCAATTTCCACCTTGTGGGAAGATTAGAGAGTTTGAGGTTGTTCACAATTGTTTACGATAACCAAGGCTACACCTGTTGTCCTAGGGTGTGGTTGCTTGGTCCCGTTGACATTAAGATTCCTGTACAGGTTCATCCACTCCCCCTTGACCAAAAGTCAGGAAATTCAAGCAAACTCCACTCCTTCTTTGGAAATTAGAGGTTTGACCTTGGGAGTGGCTGCCTGAAGAACACTTGGTCTAGGGTGGGTTCACTGCCTAAACAACAGAATGCTAATGATTTGATGTGTCAAGTTTTGCATCAAGTATCTGTGCTAGTGGTCCTTTATATCATGTTAAAGCAGTCTTTTGTCTTCTTCCCACTGCTGTATTGGGGTATAAAAGTATATGGAAAATTAAATACAGGCAGATTTCAGTGTTCACAGACGTTCTTCCTGGTCCTATTCTCTATTCCTTGTTTAATTATTTTCATTCAGGTCTTCATGCCCTTTACTACTCTTCTAATACCCATGCCTACCCTGGGAACTTGTATTTTTGTCTAAGCCGGTCCCCAACACAGAAACAAATGCATAATATACCGAGAATCAACTGAATAAAGACTTAAAATAGTTATTCAAATTTTTTTTTAAAGAATCATTTTCCTGAAAACTGTTAATCAGTATTTCCCTATCATCTTGTAGTATCACATATCATTTGGCCACTGTCTATGCATCTTCTTAGGGAGTTCTGTTTGTGGTTCACTGATCCATTTTTTTTTCTGCCTCATGTCAAGAAATGTTGTTCTATTAACACAGTTTTAGATTTTGACTTGTGATAGAGTAGCCACAAAGC
Source organism: Microtus ochrogaster (assembly GCF_000317375.1). Classification (NCBI taxonomy): domain Eukaryota; kingdom Metazoa; phylum Chordata; class Mammalia; order Rodentia; family Cricetidae; genus Microtus; species Microtus ochrogaster. The sequence continues at coordinate 26,114,502 of NC_022019.1, forward strand.
ATATTCTCTGTTCCTTCAGGGTTTTTCTTTTATAATGACTTTACCCTTTTAAAAATATTTTACTTATCAACTCTCAATTTCATATGTGTGTAATTCTTTTGTCATCATATTTTATACCTATTCTTCTCACTTATCCCATTGTGTTTTTCTTGTTTTAAGTGTTTTATTCTATGCTAAATAATTAATACTTTCAACTACTTGCAAATTATTCTAAATGCACAGTCAGTCATGATCTATAAGTCACTTATGGTTTGAATTATGAAGATGGCTTATGTTTGGCTTGAATGGATCTCTTATCTTTTTAAAATTTTCTTAGACATATTTTTTATTCATTTTTATTGAGCTCTATATTTTTTTTTTGCTTCCCTCCCTGCCTCTCCCCTCCTCTTTAGCCCTCTCCAAAGGTCCCTATGATCCCAATTTACTCAGGAGATCTTGCCTTTTTCTACTTCCCATGAAGATTAGCTCTATGTAAGTCTCTCTTAGTGTCTAAGTTCTCTGGGATGGTGATTTGTGGGCTGGTTCTCTTTGTTTTATGTTTAAAAACCACTTATGTGATACTTGTTTTTCTGTGTTTGGGTTACCTCACTCAAAATGATGTTTTCTAGCTCCATCCATTTGCCTTCAAAATTCAAGACGTTGTTATTTTTTTCTGCTGTGTAGTACCCCATTGGGTAAATGTACCACATTTTTCTTATCCATTCTTTGGTCGAGGGGCATTTAGGTTGTTTCCAGGTTCTGGCTAGGACAAACAATGCTGCTATGAACATAGTTGAGCACATGTCCTTTGGATATATACCCAAAAGTGATATAACTGGGTCTTGAGGAAGGTTGTTTCCTAGTTTTCTGAGAAATCACCACACTGACATCTAAAGAGGTTGTACCAGTTTTCATTCCCACCAGCAATGCAGGAGTGTTCCCTTTACCCCACAATTTCCAACATAGGTTTTCATCAGTGTTTTTGATCTTGGCCATTCTTACAGGTGTAAGATGGAATCACAAAGTTGTTTTGATTTACATTTCTCTGATGACTAAGGATGTTGAACATTTCTTAAGTGTCTTTCAGCCATTTTGATTTCCTTTGTTGAGAGTTCTTTTCTTAATAGAATGACTCTGTTGCTGTTTTAGATGATCCTTAGAGACACCCACATGGTTTCCTTCACACCAGGTGTCTGTTTTCTTACAGTTTTCCACACTGGTGTGCCTAATAACAAACAAGTAAGAGCTGTGATTGTTGAAGAATGTCTTCTTCCTACTTACAAAAGCACTCAACAAGAGTGCAAACCTTTCTTTCTGTTCTTTCTTTTCTCTCTTTTAGCAAAATTTATATATTAGTTCCAAAGTCTATTCAAGTGCTACAGGCACTGGATCATGGCATTTTGTAGTGCTGCTTCCAGTCTGTGGGATGCAACGTTCTCTGTAAAGATTTTATTATTGCTAAAGGCAAGAAATACTTTATTTCCTACATCAAAAGTGAGATGCTGCTCATCTTAGGAGTTCAGGAATATGTAATGGGAGGAGGATTACCTCAGGAGATAGAAGTTAACGTTTGTGAACTCCGAAGAGTTGGAAACTGTTTTTCTTCCTGCCAACAGTGTATAACTTCCTCCAAAACAATATTCTAACTTTTAATCCCTTCAACTGCACAGCTGTGCATGGGCTGCTGGAACTGAAAGTGAAAAGCTTGGGATCAACAACAGCTGCAAGCAGAGATTCTTGGATGAAGACCGAAGCTTCTGTTCCAGGGGGATTAAAAACCAAGACTTGAGGAAACACGAGAGAAAGTGATAAGTACATTGTCTCATAAATAGATGGAGCATATTTGAAAAATTTAGGTTTCATTATTCCTTCTAGGATTTGTTTTTCAAAGAATCTTATTGCAAATTCAGTGAAGAAGAATGTGAAATCAAATGAAGATATTATACATTTGTATTTAGAATTAAAAAAATATGTAGGAATTTAAAACAAGCAGAAGAGTGTATTGATAAATAAATAAATAGATATTAGACACATACTTATGTTTCTGGGTCAAAATTTTATATACATGAGGTATACTGATCCCACTTCATTTAAACAAATTATTATGGTTTTGAACATTAGTATTGTAGACTATTTCCTAATTATTTTCAAAGAATTTTTTGAAGCTGGTTTCTCAGCTAAAGTATTCTTAATTGATATAACTTTCTATTTCTTTCTATTCTACACATAATTGTCAGATAACATTTTAAAATAAATTTTTACAAAGCTAATATGTTTATAGATTTACTATTATTTGTATTTGAGAATAAAATACAATTACAACATTTCTCCATTCCCTGTCCTCCCTCCAAACCCATCCACTTACTTCTTCCACTCGCTTTCAAACTTGCAAGCTCTAATTTTATTAATTGTTATTGCACGTATGTATCTATGTGTATGTAAATACATATTCCAAAGTATATCCTCCTCATTCTGTATCATGCCACTCATATGTACATTTTTATGGTAGTTTGTTTGGCATGGACAATCATTTGGTGTGTTCTTCCATTTTGAAGACCACCTCTCCTGCTCTAGATTTCATCTGTTTCCTATTGGACCTTTTGTAGAGTTGAGAGCTCACAGGTTTTTACCCATACATTTTGATATCTCAATTGGTGTTGTCCTTGTTCAGGTATTCACCTCTCATCAAAGAAAATTCTCTTTGCAGCAGATGGAAACCCCTACAGAAAAACACAACCAATCAAAATGCAGAGCTGTGGAGTCCAGTGGATACAGATACAAAACACTTCCACATCTAAGGCTCAGAGAACTTTGTAGAATGTTTGAAGAAAAGCTAGAAAGATATAAGAGACAGAGGATCAAGGAGCTTGCTCTCAGAATTTCTCCTAATAAAGTCAGAAGCTACACGCACACAGTCTCACCAACATGACTACCGAAACATCTTCATCCCAGCACTCGGGAGGCAGAGGCAGGCGGATCTCTGTGAGTTCGAGACCAGCCTGGTCTACAAGAGCTAGTTCCAGGACAGGCTCCAAAGCCACAGAAAAACCCTGTCTCGAAAAAACCAAAAAAAAAAAAAAATTTAATGATTAAATTGATTAATTAAGGTATTGACTAATATATGTATGGATTAAATGTATATAAGCTTTAGTTTCACATGAACATAATTAGATTTTTCTCTGTTTTAGTGACAATATAGGTCAGTTTTAATCGTATGGCAGATATTCTATGAACACATAACATATGAGGCATCATGGTGGTTAGACAGAGTAATGCTAAGCTTACATATAACATAGTTGTAGTGAAATATAACATTTTTGTTTATGTGATATTTGTGTATATATGCATAGATCTGAGCATCTTCTTCTGTGTCATGAATTCATAAAATATATTTGTGTGCATACATATATGAATATATAATTGTTTATATATACATATATATGTGTGTGTGTTTCTGGGTGTATTAATTGGTCAAGTATATTTGTAGTTAATAGCCATGGTCATATACAGCTACATGTCATGTTTCCTATCTCATTTATTGTCTTAATTAGGAGGTTTTTTTATTGCTGTGAAAAGACACCATTACTATGGCAACTCTAGTAAATTAAAAAAAAAATCTAATAGAAGTGGTTTACTTAGAGTTTCAGGAGTTTGGTCCATTATCATCAGAATGGGGAACATGGCTGCATGCAAGAAGATGTGGTACTGGAGCTGAAAGTCCTACATCATGACTCTTGGGCAAGAGGACATTGACTCACTGTCACACTGAGTGAAACTTAAGAAAAGAGACCTCAAAACCCACCCCCACAGTGACACACTTACTCCAACAAGGACATAACGCCTAATAAAGCCACACCCTTTGGGCAACTTTTATTTCCAAACGACCACATTCTACTCCCTGGCCCCCAAAGACTTATAACCATATCATAAAAATTCATTCAATTCAACTTCAAAAGTCCACAGTCTATAACAGTCTCAAAATTATTTCAAAGTATAAACTCCAAAGTGTCTTCTGAAATGCATAATAATCTTTTAACTATAATCATCTGTAAAAATAAGAATGCAGATCACATATTTTCAGCATCTAATGATACAGGATATACACTACTATTCCAAAGTACAGGGAAGGGAGCATAATGAGGAAATATTGTACCAAAGCAAGACTGAAAATTAGCTGGCAAACTCCAAACTCTGCATCTCTGTGTCTAATGTCAAAACACTCTCCACATCTCCAACTTTTTCAGCTGTTTTCTGCAACACACGTCTTTCTCATGGACTGTTTCCACTACCTGTTAGCAGCTCTCCTCAGCAGGTATTTCATGACTCTGGCATCTCAAACATACTGGGTTCTCCAACAGAATCCAAGCTTAAATTTTACAGCTTCATGCAATGTTCTCTCTACTAGGCCTCCGTCCAGGGACACCCCTGACACATAGCTGGCCTTAGCAGGTATACTCATGTGTGTAGGCCACCTCCATAAACCATTTCTTCTATCCTTAACTCTAGATCCAGAATGCCGTGGCCAATGCTGCCCAGTTCTGCTGTTACCTGGGGCTAGAACATTGCCCCTTGTTTAATTATGTCATCATCAGTATTCTGTTTTCTTTCACTGTCTAAATTTAGCTATCCTTAATCTTTAGACCAGTCTGGCCTTAAACTCAGAGATCTGGTAGGCTCTGTTTTCCCAGTTTTTGGATTAAAAGTGTGCACCACCACATGGAGCTCTAAACTTTTCTTTAATTCCTTTTCACAACTGGAAATTTAAATAGGCGGGAATTTTCTCTGAGTTTACCACTCCCTATATTATTCCATTTCTTAATCTGTTAGATTAGTTTATTAGAATAGTACTGATGGAGGAAGGTCATTGGTTGATTAAATAAAGAAGCTGCTTGCCCTGATAGGTTAGAATGCTGGGAGGAAGAGGAAGTGAGCTCAGAGACTCGACAGCTCTCCTCTC
>NC_022019.1:26122618-26135512 GCF_000317375.1 Microtus ochrogaster
TGTTTTCCACATTACAAAGTCTATACTGTGATGTTTTGAAATTTCTACTGTGAATGACATTAATCCAAAACACTTTACTTAAACCTTAGAAAAAAATCTTAGGATAATGTCTGTCAGGAACCAGCCTCAACAAAAATATCACTTGCCGTGGTAGAGGTATGGAAATGTAAAAATATAGTAAAGAATATGAAGACGCAAATGGAAATAGTAAAACACAGAATTATATAGTATATTATGTGGGGAAATCCCAATAAGTACTGAAATTTGCCCAAGTTTAATTTCCAATTACTTTAAATACCCTAACCCCAAAAGAGTAGGAGTAAGACATAAAAACTGTATTAATTAACATGAGACAAGGAAATGAACATACCATTTGAAAGTTGCAGGCTGCATGCATAGTTAAACATTGTGTTGCTAGAACAAAACAAGTCATGCTTACACCCTAGACCAAAACATACTGTAGCCAAACCACTGCCTTGGTGGAATCCAAAGTTATCTCCTTAAGGGAATTGGAATTTTATTGGATCCTTAGACTTTTGTTTGAAGTAGAAACATCTCTACTTCTCTATTCCTGAAATACAAGGTCTGGATATTAGCCACACCTGTTGACAATAACCTTGAGAGAGGAGAACTCTCTGACCTAAATCTGCTTGAAACCTTTGTTTGAGTTGATACATAGTGACCTTGGAGGGAAGGAATTGAGGTAAGTTCCAAGTCTCTGACCTTTGGTCCAGATGGAAATAGGCTCATATTTTCGGACTTCTACAATTGTCAAAAGCATCAACTTCCTTCACCAAGTATCATGAGTGATTACTAAGCAATATACTATTTTTTTTCTGAAAACTCTTGAGCCAACTCCTGAGATTTCAATCATTATCAGCACCATTTTCTTCCATGCTCTGTCTCATATGCCCCGCCCCATTACACATTACATTCCACTGCTTTTCTAATCAAAGTACTAAAGTCCAAGTACTCCAAACAAAAGCATGGTCAGGCCTATCACAGCAATACCCCATTTTCAGTTAGCAACTTCTCTCTTAATGTTTTTCATTTTAGGATTAAACTCTTGACAACTCTTAGGATTAAAAACATTTAATTAGGGTTGCTCACTTACAGGTTCAGCCCATCATCATCATGGCAAGGAACATGGCAGCATGCAGGCTGATGTGGTGCTGGTAATGAGAGAGCTGGACCTGGACCTGGCTTACTTTGTGGTTTAGGTTTTACCTCTGGTTTGCCTCTACCCCTCCACTAGCATACTTTACCCTGGGATACATGAATGCATGTTGGGAAAGCTTGTGCTGGATCTTGATAGTGATTGACTGGCCAATATGGTAGCATCACAGGGAAGAGAAAGCTGTGAGAGTGTGCCTGAAATCATGATGACAGGCAAGGTAAACAGTCAGGAGTGGTACTTGATGCTACGACCCAAGTAGTTAGTGGAACGGAACAGGAACAGGAAAAGTGTAGGGTGTTTGTTTATCTGCTTCATTTATCCTGCGGTTTCCTCTAACCCAGACCCAGCTGGCCTCCAACTTTCTACATAGATAAGGATGACATTGAATTCCTGATTGTCCTTACCCCTAGAATTCTGGGATTATAAGCATTTGCCACCACCACACCAATGTTTTATTGCTTTGTTTTTATACAGCACTGGGGATGGAGCAGAGACCTTCCTGATTTTTCCAGTGATCCTTCTACCACTTGAACCACAATCCAACCACTGTTTCGGTTTTCTTGAGACAAAACCTCATATAGCCTAGGCTGTCTTCAAAAATAATCTTGGGATTCAAGTTCTTCTGGTTTTACTAGTCAGCATCGTTAATCCTGTCAAGTTAACAGGATATAGAATGGCCTAGGAGATGGCAGAAAGAGTGCTTTCAGAGACGTTTAGAGAGAGGACCTACTCTGAAAGGGTGGCAACATGCTATGGGCAGTCTCCTTGATGAGTTAAAAAAGGAAACAGCGAATGTAGCACACCTTGCCACTCTCTGCTTGCTACTGAGGAAGGGTGCAGGGTGCAGTGCAACCGCTGCTGCTTCCATGCCTTCCCTGCTACAATGGACTCACTGCACCCTTAGGCTGTCAGTCAAATAATCTATCTCTTCATGGAAAAAAAATTAAGACGTATCCTTCATTCTATATAAATCATCTAATCACATGCAACCATTTTGGAACATTTAAGACTAACCATGTTGTCAAATATACAATAAGGACATATATTATGAGACATTTTTTCATTTCTATTACAGTTTCTAAACTCTGTCCTAGGAGTTTGAAGACACTTTATCTAGTGTTTTGTTTTTTTTTTTTTTTGAAGCTGAGAGAATGGGAAACACATGAATATTTCTACCATATTGGAAAAAAAAATTATTTGATAGAAAATTAGTTTGATAATGAATATGTGTAATTTAATTGATGATAAACTAATTAACCCAAATATTAGTGACAGAGTTGGGAATGATGACAGAATCAGACAGAATGTTATCAGATGAGTCTTGAACAAAACCTATCTAATTTAAAACAAATAATGATTTCCTGAACAAAATATCTAATAGATAAGACTTATAATTTAGTTTCTTTAGATTTTAATTCAATTTAACCTGCTTTTATCTAAATAACACATGAAACTTGGACTTTTTCCTTTTTGTAATATTACTACTTTTTAGATCAGAAGTAACTGATTGGATAGATATCATTTTCCTACAGAAAGCCTTCTTGCTTATTTCTCATGCATCATTTCTTACTGAGATTAAAGTAGCTATGGGATGAGGGCAGACATGCAGAATTCCAAGGATAAGTAGAAGAAAATCATCATTAATGTCTGATTTTACATTACAGAAAAACATTGAAAACCATTCCTCCCTCTTACTAGAGAGGGAACAGAAAAGACTGCAGGTTTCTTGTAAAAAATAAATAAAAAGTTCTTTGGAAAAGGGCATAGATTTTTTTTCACACTACAGAGGTAAAGGATCTTTAGGTGATGACTCTTTGGATCTCTGGAAATATGCATATTTCACATTTATTTGTTAGTATCTTTCATTTACACCTATTTATGGTCAATTTTGTTTCCTTATTATCCTGAGAATGTTTTTAGAATACAGAAACTTGATATTTTCATGCAGAATTGCTGTACTACACAGAGAAAATTAATAATATTTTAAAATATTGCTTTTTAAATTTAATTTGTGTGCCTTCATGTATAGTATAGCCATTTCAAGAGTTCTTTCAAGGACAATATAAAACGCCCACAAACCACTCAGATGAAAAGAGCTTTAAATTTTCTTCACTTTCAAAAATGTCTGGTGTGATTCATGCGATTTAAATCTCAAGCTATGTGAGGTTGATAGTTCCAGGGAAATTTCAAGCTCTTGAGTACTAAACCAGAAACCACACTTACAAAAACACCAAGAAGTCATCTTTAGATGTACTAGTACTCGGTGTTTGAAAGTGCGTGAAGAAAGAGAGCTAAAATTCTCAAAATTCAGACTTAGAAAGCTATAACTGAACTATGAAGCATTGTGTGTGAGTAATGTATATTACTTATTCTACGGAAGAATTAATTTATTCACTACTCCATGTTCTATGTGACAACACAATTTCTATAGCAGAAACCCAAATCTCATTAACTCAATAACAAATTAAATTATGACAATTAATCATAGATAAAGTTTATTAAACTTCTGCTTTCTAGTTACACAGAAAAGATGCTGATCAATATTCTGATCAACTTTCCTCTTGGTCTCCATAGATGACTTTAATGTGCAACCTTCATAAAAAACATTTAATAAGTGTTTATCCTTTTATTGTAAAGAAATATAGGTTATTCAGGATCTTTGATATTACACTCTGATACTCAACTTTAAATTTCTAAGGGGGTTGTGGAATGCATCTTCAGAAGTGAATCTGAGTGAAAACATGTAAAAATTAGTCTTGATTTGGATAAATATTTGTTAGAAATATTTGTTTAGAAACTTTAAATTTCTAAGTGGGTTGTGGAATGCTTCTTCAGAAGTGAATCTGAGTGAAAACATGTAAAACCTAGTCTTGATTTGATAAATATTTGTTAGAAATATTTGGGAGAATCTTCAACTATCTTTCAATATCTATGTATTCTGATGACTATCCTAAATGAAATTATAGCATTTGTTTGACAACATCTAAATATTGACATCAGCCTACTTAAAACTGTATAACACAGAGCAATACCCGCAAAGAGAATCTAATAACTGAATTCATAACCAGACCCCAGATCCACTACCTCCCATAATTATAAATTTTCTTCAACAACTTTTTAGTGTTACTTTTTATTTTCACCTCACACTCTTCACCCTTGGATCTTTGTTCTTTCATAGCGTGGTGGCAGCAACAACAAATCATTATAGTGTCATTACATAAATAATAAGGATGTCTTGCATTTTCTGAGGCTCTTATAAATCAAACCACTTGAACTGCTTTAAAAACTGAACATTAATAACAGTTGAAATTGTTTTGTCATTTGATTTTATACCTTTCTTTTAAAATTTTACCCACAGGAAGAAACATAAAATGTATCATATTCAGTCAATCTTGCTAAAGGTTATACTCCCTTATTAAGAAAAGGGTAAAGGGGAGGAAAGAGAGGGAGAAAGACATAAGGGGGGGGGGGCAAAGAACTGCTTGCTTCTTCTAAAGAGCAAGGGGAAGAGAGTCTGCAGGAGTAGGCAGACTTGTTTCTTAAAGTGCCAGCATGCTGTCTTTCATGCAGGTACGCAATTTGATGGGCACAGGGAATGATGTCCTGTGCTAAGTTCCCAAGAGGCAGGGCCAAGTTCTGCCTGGATACTAACATCCCTCCCTCCAGCATAACTTCCACCTCTCTATTTACCCTTATCTAGAGGATGTCTCTGAGCCCAGAAGACTGACCTCATCAGAAAAATGTCTCTGTGTCAGATGCCTGATTTATCTTTAGCTTGAACCTTGTCATAGAATCCTGTTAAGAAGGATTCTGGGATCTCTGCTATAGGACACTATTGTCACATATAAAACTATGTGAAAGAAGTGTGCCACTTAATACGAATTAGGGTTTCTCGCCATGCTCCCCAATTCTTTTTTTTTATTTCTTTTTTTTTAAATTTATTTATTTATTGAGGATTTCTGCCTCCTCCCCGCCACCTCCTCCCATTTCCCTCCCCCTCCCCCGATCAAGTCCCTCTCCCTCATCAGCTTGAAGAGCCATCAGGGTTCCCTGACCTGTGGGAAGTCCAAGGACCGCCCACCTCCATCCAGGTTTAGTAAGTTGAGCATCCAAATTGCCCAGCCCCCCCTCAAAGCCAGCACGTGCAGTAGGATCAAAAACCCATTGCCATTGTTCTTGAGTTCTCAGTAGTCCTCATTGTCCGCTATGTTCAGCAAGTCCGGTTTTATCCATGCTTTTTCAGACTCAGGCCAGCTGGGTCCCCAATTCTATATAGTTCTTATAGTTTGAAATTAACTTGAGTTGATTCACTGAAGTCTGTTTCCCAAAGAACTGTCTCCACTGTACCCACAGCCATGTAAACCCTGCTCCCCACTTCTGTTCCCTCCACCCTCATGGACCAATAAAGCCAGTGATTGCAAGAAAGGAACAGAGCAACAATATTAACCCTTATAATAAAGTGCTTTGTATATTTATTTTTACATAATAAAATAATGGAAAAAAGAACTCCACAGGGTTGATTTAAATTTATAATTTATATGTAACATATCTAAGGGAGCAATGATTTGTGCATTCTTTGGTTTTATTATTTGATAAAATCTTTTCAATTTAAATATCTTTAAAACTCACTTGACTGGTATAAGCAGCATTCATAAAAATAAAATAGCATTTTTATTTTAAACAGGACTATTTTGTTGATTACTATTTTGTTATTTTTGCCATCATAATTTTGATATTTGTTTTATCATCATTTTAAAGTAATGTTGGGTTTCTATTTTCAACACTGCTATTTTAACTCTCAGTATTTATAACTGTCACATCTCCAACGTCTAAAAGCAAATAGATTTCTGTTCTTTTCTTTTAATATATATGATTTTCTTATGTTTTAGCAATTTCCTATACACATTTTCAGTGTAGATTTTTGATATTTTTTATTCATATTTTTACTTATGTTCAAATTACGCATGTGTATTGTGTGAATACATGCTTAGGAGTGCAGATGCCCATTGAGCCCAGAGGAGGGTATCAGATACATGGAGCTGAGATTACAGTAGGGTTGTGAGCTTGGGTACTGGGAAGTGAACTCAGGTCCTGTGTAAAAAGACTGTGTGATCTAAACTGATGAGCCTTCTCAGTAACTCACAGTTAATTTTAATGTAGTAGTATTGCTGACCTTAGAAGATATTTTATTATTGTTTAGTAACATCATTTTCCCCAAATTACCTATATTTCAGTAATAGATTATAACTATTTCTGAACTTTGCATCAATCTGTTAAGTAGTTAGTAAGAAATAAGCATATATTGTGAGAAAATATGAAATCACTAAATTTGATGAACAAAAGTTGGCTGAGCAAAGATTCTGTGTGTAGCTCATTCAGATATCATTATTTCTAACTATAAAATGTCTCTAATGATATATATCCAAAGTTTTCTATTGATTTTAATAACCACTACATTTTTCTCTGTTCCCCTTCCTTCCTCTCCCATCACCTTAAACCCTCTCCCATGGTCCCAGTGCTCCCAATTTACTCAGGAGATCTTGTCTTCTACTTTCCATGTAGATTAGATCCATGTATGCCTCTCTTAGGGTCCTCATTGTTGTCTAGGTTCTCTGGGATTTTAGGCTGATTTTCTTTGTTTTATGTTTAAAAACCACTTATGACTGAGTAATTATGATGATTGTCTTTCTGGGGCTTGGTGACCTCACTCAATATTATGTTTTGTAGTTCCAGTCATTTGCCATTACTGAATATGAACAATTTAATTTTTAAATATGGGAAAATAAATATAAAATTGATGTTTTAACTGTGCCATTGTATATTATTTAAATGAATAAAATCCTATGAAGTAAAGAATTATAGAATCATGAAATATTTTGACACAGTGGTACATATTGTACATAGTCTCTGCACTCAGAAGTGTGAAATGAAAGTTTCCCTTGAGATCACTAATTCATGATCAGCCTTGGCAATATGCATAGAACCCATAACAAAAAAAGAAAAATTTAAAATCAGTACATGAATATAACTTCATAAAAAATAAGCAGAAATAAACAATCTGAAAATCACTACCTATTATAGGAGTTCCTCATATATTAGAGTAAAATTGTACACAGTTTCAAAACTTGAAATCTTATTAGCTATTTGCAAATTTATATTCTTACTTAATATATAAATATAACAGATTCATTTGAATAATGTTATGTAGAAGAGGAGCTAATATTTAACCCAAGCATCATAAAACAACTTAGAAATCTTCCATTTTTAAAGATAGCACTATAAATGTTTCCGACCAGTAGATTTAGTCTATTTTTAAATACAAGTAAAATTATTTTATAAGTCATGGTGTTGTTCTATTAAATAAAGTGAAACAGCTTTTCATTTATTTAGAGCCGGCCTATAGATATTGGTTTGGATAAATGAATATTTTGAAGAAAGAAAATTCCCCATATCAAAAGACACATAAAAAGCCTCTTAGATACAGCTTATATGGAAAGTAAGGTGCCTGATGAGGCCCGCCAATAGATAGAAAATATTGAATAAAATCTCCCCTTTGTAGAAGCAGATTGAAACAACCATTTCTTAGTAAATCACAATTGTACTACCAAGTTATATGATAGGCTCCTCTGTATTACTCAGTAAATCATGAAGTATTACAATAGGGACACTCAATAAGCTTCTAAGCACTGCATAATAAAACAGGAAAGTCCACAATAAGTTGCAAAGTAAGCTCTGCTGTATTAGCCTAAATAGTGGGATTTTAAAAGTAGTCTTATGAATCATATCTCCCTTTTTGGTATGCCATTGTTATATTGGGATAAGCCTCAGCTAAGGAGAGAACTTGCTCCTTAGAACTAAAATCATCCCCATATTAGCTCTCACAGTTACTTATACTCAGAACTTCACCAGTTATCAATCTATCCATTACCCACCACTCACTTCAGAAGAGACACTCTTCTGTTCTTAGACAGATGGCTTAGGAGATAAAGTCACTGGCTTAACTTTCACATGACTTGTGTTTGGTTCTCATAACCCACATGACATCTCACAGCCATCTGTAACTCCAGTTCCAGGGAATTCTATATGCTCTTATTATCGCTGTGAGAATTAGGTGTGCATGATTTGCATGGGCCTACATGCAGGCAACATATACTTAGACCCATATTTGGAGTCAAGATACTATTATAATATACATGCTAGTTTATCTAAGCAGCCCATACAACGAAATGTCTCTGTACTTAGCTCCTTCACAGTCAAAACATTCAAAGCAAACACAATAATATACATAATGCAGACTCTGAATTTTCCATCTTTGCTACACATGTTCTTTGGCATTTTGTTTGCATTTTTAACAAATGGTCTTAAAATTGTGACCTCCAAAAAATAAATACCAACCACTTACTAGTTTCTTAGAGATGTGTTTCTTGTTTCAAAATGTCTTTGGTTCTACAGAGTGATAGATTAGGGCCCTGAATTTCTCAGGAATTTATGCTTTTTGTACATATGTGTTTGTTGGTCCTTTAAGTTGTTGTTGGCTTATCATGACAACTTGTTCAAGGGGGAGGCGCAAGAAAGAGAGGAATTGCTTGGGACTACTCCCATGTCCTGTGCTTTTTCGTGAGATCACAATGTCTCAATTAGCCTATATAAAAATCAATGAAAGGAGTTACATATGGACAAAATCACTTGGACACAAATGTCTTTGGGAAGACCTCTCACAGACTGCCAACCTCAAATGGATTCAGTTCTCAGTATTTAATACTTTTCTCCAAAGTTTTAGTAATTTTCCACATTTTATAATATTCTTCTACTTTTACTATATGCTCACCTTCAAATATGCTCTTTTATTGTGAAGTTTGTGGCTTTAAAGATTAGAAATTATGCTTTATAATTTAATTACTCTCAGTATAAATGAACATGAATCATAAAGCTCCAAAATTCTTAAATATTATAAAAATACTATGCTGTTGCATTGCAGAGATTCTTGGAAGGATAAACCACTATAGGCAATACTCTGTATCCTTTGTATATGATTTTTATGGACATAACTTAAAAATATGATGAAAAGTAAAAGTAGGACAATGATCTGGGTCAACTAGAAATTTCAAATGAGTTATAATACTTTTATATATTTCCTAAGTCAGCTGTGACTTTTACACTGGGGGCGTATTAATGAAAACTAATATGGAGTGAATGATTATTAAGAGGCAGACATTGAACTCAATAATTAACCTATATTATGTTAATCATCTTGAAATTTCTATATGGTAGACAGTACTTTGCCTAAGTGTTATAACTCATAAAAGTGATCTAAATCTCTTGAGCAGAAATTGAGGGTCTGACATATTAGGGAACCTAAAGTAGGTTACAGGAATTATATTGTATGACCTGTCTAAAGTTTGCTTTGTAGCAGCTGAAGAAATGCCAGCAGCAGTTTGTCTAGTCAAAAATTTTCACTATACATAAAAGCATTAAAGAGTCAGAAGCAAGACATTTGGAAACTTATAAGTTGAATTAATAGATGTTATAAATGACATTGTATTTATTAGATTAAAAATTGCCACCAAGAAATTTAACACTAAATGTATGAAATCTTTTGGCTATTAGAGGGTTTCTGATAGCAATGAAGAATATGAGGTAAAATAAAGGAGTATTATTGTTTTGTTTCATTGCCATGATTCTTTTCATTATGATGAAATAACTCTGAACTATGATTTGGGGACAGAACTGAAGTTAATAAGTTGGTGGAAGGAAAACTGCTAATGGTACGGAGTAGCCTTAGGTCCTGGATCTTTTTCGTGCCTTTCCAGTTTTTTTTTTTTTTTATTAAGAAAGAAAAAAAAATTTCTGCCTCCTCCCAGCCTCCCACTCCTCCCGCCCTCCCCCCACACCTCTCCCCCTCCCTCTCGAGTCTGAAGAGCAGTCAGGGTTCCCTGCCCTGTGGAAAGTCCAAAGTCCTCCCCCCTCCATCCTGGTCTAGGAAGGTGAACATCCAAACTGGCTAGGCCCCCACAAAGCCAGAACAAGAAGTAGAATCAAAACCCAGTGCCATTGTCCTTGGCTTCTCAGCAGCCCTCATTGTCCGCCATATTCAGAGAGTCCGGGTTTATCCCCTGCTTTTTCAGTCACAATCCAGCTGGCCTTGGTGAGCTCCCAATAGATCAGCCCCACTGTCTCCGTGGGTGGGTGCACCCCTCTTGGTCCTGACTTCCTTGCTCATCTTCTCCCTCCTTCTGTTCCTCATTGGGACTTTGAGCAGGGAAGCACATATCTTAATTAAGGGAGCCATCTTAGGGTTGGGAAGAGACTTGGACCTAGAGGGGCTTCCAGGTGCCTAAGGCAAGGTCTCCAGTTAGTTCCTGGGGCAGCTGAGGATAGGGAACCTGAAATGATCCTATCCTATAGCCATACTATGAATATTTTGCATATCACCATAGAACCTTCATCTGGTGATGGATGGAGATAGAGACAGAGACCCACACTGGAACACTGGACACAAGACAGTTTAACACAGACTTTTATAGAACACAAATTAAGGCATATTATTTGCATTTTGTAAAGTCACAAAAGATTTTTATGTCTATTGGGTCGTTGATACATATTAAACACTATCAATCAATTATCTATTTTCAACTCATGAAATAATAATTAATGACTGTGTCATAAAAGGTATCTCTGTGGAATTCATTTTCAATTTCTCACCAGTGTTTCGCTTTATTATTTAGAAAACAAAACAAAACAAAGTACCCTGATTATTTCAGGCAAGCACTGTACAAAATAAAATAAATTATCAAGATACCAAAATTCATGACAATTACATCTCTCCAGATGATTCATTCTAGCAGGTAATTCTTAACTGTAAATGTTTTCTTATAGATATATTTTCTGTGTCAAATATATGCCGGAAGAGCAAGAATTTATTATTTTGCTTCTCCCAAATCTAATAATAAACTTAAGAAAACTGGCTGAAGAAGACAAATTGGTTACAAAAAAAGATCTTGTTAATGGTTACTATCAGCCCGTAAAACTATCTTTTCTGGTTGACATCAAGAGTTACTTTTAGTGTAATGGAGGCCCGTTGCTAATAACCCATCATAGTAGTATACTTACTAGAAGGAGAATATAATTTGTGACTGGCACAGAATTTGGGTCACAGAAATTTGGCTTCAAAGCCAAGTAAAGTAATAGCTAAAAGAACAAATGACTGTAGAAGCAGCATTCTCTAGTGAAGGAAAAGTGTGTGTGTGTGTTTGTGTGTTTGACTTTGTGTTCTATATATTAATGACATAGTGTTTGGAATCACACCGAGATAATTAATTAATTAATTAATTCGAGAGGGACAGATCATGAGAGGGAGGAAATCTTGAGTTTGAAGTCTGTAGTTTAGAAACGTTGATAAAATCTTATCAGCTGCTTCATGTGGATCGTGTTAACAGATAATGATGCACTGACAGACAAAAGGTCCTACTACGTTCTCAGAGAACTAATGACGCTGCCTGCATTTTTACTCCAATTTATATTGCTCTTTGCAGGTTTTCTTTACATATTACCTGAATTTCAACATTCCTCAGAAACTGAACTTGAATAAGCATAATAAGCCAACTATCTAATCCAAAACACTCTAGTGAAGACTGGTAGCAACCGTTATTTAACTTGCATGTTAAACTACAATATATTTTGTAGGTATCACCCTGGGGAAATAATATGTTAATATACTAAAATAAGGGAATAGCTATCTAAAATTTTTCATAAACTAAGAAGCTTAAGAAAAATATAATATCAGAAATATGAATGGCCAATATAAATTGAAATAATCATTATAGAAAAAATAAGACTCCATTTTTCCTTCCTTATTTTACAAAAATAAAATTAACCATAGCTCATTAATGAACTGGCTCCCAACTGACTATTCACAGAATAATGATGACTATTTGTTATTTATTTGTTTTGTTTTCTTTTTCAAAACAAGGTTTCTCTATGTAGACCTAGCTTTCCTGTAACTTACTCTAAGGACCAGGATGACATCAAATTCAGAGATCTTCCTGCCCCTGCCTCCAAATCTCTGGGAATAATATATGCACCACCACCATCTGGCCAATGACAAATTCTTATACCAGAGCAAACTACCACAGATTTTGTGTCTGTATTTAAACTGTGAAATTATACCTCAAAACATCAAGTGAACTAAAAGTGTTTATCACTTCTGAGAAATGGGTTTTAAATTTTAACGTATGAAGCAAACTTGTGTGTACAAGCCTAAGAATTTCTTTGCATTATTTTTGCTTACTTGTCTGTTTGCCATGTTTCTAAATCTCTATAAATTAGTATAATTAGTTCAATGGCCTTAATCAGTTTTATAAAATAATATCTTTTCCTTGATTTACTTTAGGTTTAATTGGCTGAACTATCTAGTTATCATCAGTCTGAAATATTTATAACCCCATTAGCTTAATTCACTGGTTACATAAGCTGTGGGTATAATATGTTGTCATTGTCATTTCTTTTCACTTTGGAACTTTTTTGCCAATGTTTTATGAAGTTCCATAACTTTCACACAAAAATGTAACTGATGATCCAGCACAGAGGCCTGATCTTCAGCGCCAGGAGACCTAGCTTTGGGGTGAGTTTCTGGCCCCTGGCGCCAGCTTGGGACGGGGAGCTCAGAGGTTCCTTGGCCCCCCAGCCTTCTTGGGCAGAACCCTCCCCACTTCGGCCCC
>NC_022019.1:26141317-26177694 GCF_000317375.1 Microtus ochrogaster
GGAGGTGGAAACTTGTTTTTTTTTCCTTTTCTCAATAAAATAAAAAAAAGAAAGAAAAAAAATAAAGTAAAACTACAACCCAAGTTCTAAGCAAAAGGGAAAAAAAATGTAACTGATGTCTTGATGGGTATGTTTATTCTCATTATGAGATTTGCCTCTTTCCCCACTGTGTCTATGTATATCACACCTTTTTTCCTATTTGTATAATAGAAATTTAGAATATATACAATATATATTGTATCCTATCATAAATAATTTATATATAATTACTATATATAATCGCGATAGTTTGAAAATAAAGAGCACTACATAGGTAAAGGAAGGGGCTTCCTGGTAAAGAATCTGGGAAATCCAGGGAGGAACTGAATATGGTGCATATGATCAGAATACATCAATACATTTGAACAAAAATGTCCTTCGGACCCAAGCCAACACGCATGTACTCAAGTACTCCAGTCCAATGAAGAAAGAAAGACAGAAGGGAGGAAAGAAGACAGAGATGGATGGGAATCCCTCAACCTGTCTGACTATGAGCTGCATTTGATTTCTCTATTCACCTTGAATATGAGATTGTCAACCTCCTAATAGAAAGCTTTGCAAAGATTTGTTTTTGCTTGAGTGTTCCTGGAAAGCTGTGTTTGTTACTCTTGAATTTCGAGACTGCAGGTTCTCCTATTCACTTTATAGATTTTTCAGCAGCTAGATTTTATGCTTTCTTTATGTGAGTCAACACCTACACTTGCACAACATAAACTCTGAAAACGGTCTTACAATTCTGCCATCCTCAGGTTGTGAAGGCCTTGTCTCTGGCTCTCCTTATACCTGGGACACTGGCCAGTATTACAGGTTGTTTAGAGGCCATAAGTTTCAGTAAGAATTTTCTTAGCAAAGGGAACAGAGCACTTACAGGCTCGTTGTTTTATTTGCCCTTGTGCCCTGGGCCCAGAACTCTCCAACAGCTAGCTCGGAAGAGAAGAGCAGCAGTCAATGCTTTACTCTGCCTGTAGGAATTTGCCCTCCAGTTCTAGCTGCCTTTGTTGTTTTATGAATGCCCTCAGTGATTATTAAATATTTTATTCATCTTTTGTAGTTCTCTTCAGCTGCAGTTGGGTCTCATGCCAGCTATGGCCTGCTGAAGGAGGTTTTGGTGATCAACATCAGCATTTGTATTTTTACATTCTATGTGCAACTCTGTATATATTTGATGTATATAAATTATATACTGCATGCTATTGGAGAAAATACAGATTATTTATGAAAATATATTTTATAAATGTACTTATTTAAAATTGTATTAGAAATCATCAAATTTTACAGATAAATATGGGTTAAGGTAAATTTACTACTTCCAAAAGCCAAAATACTAGGCTGTTTCAAAAATTGTGTTTATGTTAACAAAATAACTACATTAAATTTTGAACCACATTCATAATGATTTTCTACATTATAAAATGAGCTTCTAGAAAGTGACTATCAGATAAAAATTCTGCTGCAATTGTTTTCATTGTTCTTTCTGACGCTTCATTGCAAATCTGCAATCATAGCTGTAGAATATTAAATCACTTGAGTATTTATGAAAGTCTTATAATAATAAAGCAAGCCCAGTAACAATTGTTAGTTTATTTTTAATGTATCCTACAGGAGTGTAAGTAAGTGAGGAGCCTTACTCATCGGTATTGTTAGATTGTCTTTGTGTGTGTGTGTGTGTGTGTGTGTGTGTGTGTGTGTGTGTGTGTGCCGAGACCAGAGTCCCACTGTCACGTACATGGAGGAGTTGCAGCTGGTATATCAGCTTCTTTGGGTATATGGTCAGAAAGCAATTTTTTGAAATAAATGATGGAGCCTTTTAATTAGTAGAGAAATTGTTGGTTTTGTTCAGCCAGGATTATCCCTAATAAACCTCATGTGTATTATAATTTTCCCAAACATGTGTTTCTACTAATAAAGTCTTGAAATTTTTTAAATAGTAAATGAAAACCCATATTTAATTTTCATTATTTATTAATAAATTTCCAATGTTTTCAAAAGTCAGAACACAATTAATAATTATAAATTCACTGAGATTTACATTATTCATCACAGGATGAAACTAATGTGCATATTGATCTATTCCATACATGTCTGACATGAGAGTACATTGACAAAATTTCTTGCAAAACTTTTACCTTTTTCTAACATTTAGTTAGCGAACATTTAGTTTTCCTGACCTCACAGTGACTGCACAGACTAGAAACCTAGTGCCACTTTTTTCTTACAAATATTAGCACTAGCTTCAGATGTCTTTATACATTCTCCTAGGAAATTGGTTTTACTACTGAGGAATTTTTTTAAACCACAAGATCCTTCAAGGATGGAAACTCCAAAGAGTGAAAACCCATCTCTTCAACTTGTTTTGCTGCAAGTATTTGAATGAAGCATCTCTTAAATCATGGAAATAATTGAGTAACATTTAATTAGAAGTAAAGAAGACTAAATATAAAATAGTATAATTCCAAGGGGAACACAACACAATATATAAATTCCTCATAATTTAGAGGGAAAATATAACTATTTGTGAAATATGTCAAAGCATTTGTACTATGTGAAAGAAAAAATTCTTTAGATTGTCACAATAGCAATGTAACATACTATTAATCAGAAATAGACAAAATAACAAATTAGTTATTATTTAGAACTTTAATAAAATTTTATATAGTTTTAAAATGTTGCTAATTAAATGATGACTATCAATCAATGTATTGAAATCAATATGAGACCTTTTGGGGAAATATATTAGAAGACAATGTTTGAATTATTAGTTTAGAATCGATCGGAAAATGCTTTCCCAAGTTTGTTTGTTCCCATTTAGTTTAGTTATTATTAGTGTATTTAGATAATACAACTTGGGAAAGCCACCAAGAAGAGTGCCATGCCTTCAGTTGAGTACAAACAAATGCTACACAGGTAGGCAAATTATATCAGGCAATAGAAGAAACCATCACAGGAAACCACAACTTTTCAAAATATAGATCAACAGATCATGGTGTGCCCACCCCCAATGGGTATATCTACAACACAACTCCTGCACTATGTTCGGAGAACATCATTCAGGTAAGGGTGGAAAGCATGTAAAAGTCAGAGGACCAAGAAGCGTACTGAGAGATTCTGTCTTATGGGAATGACAGAAAAGCCCTACAGCAACACCTAAACTGTTTGACTGCCTAAAAAAATCAGAAAATGTCAACACCAGTAACCATGTTAATAATGAAGGAAGATATATCATAGAGTCCTGTCCTAGAAAAGGAACTGCAAACAACTGATGACTGAGGATTAGTCTATCTCAGAAGTGAATCCTGGAAGTGGTTACAAAATATCAAGTAGACATCCTTGAAATCATGTTTGCAGAAGCAACAGTAAACGGGTGCAACATTCTACGTGTGTGTGTGTGTGTGTGTGTGTGTGTGTGTGTGTGTGTGTGTGTGTAAAGAAAAGAGGCCATAAATTTGAAAGGGAGGAAGCGAAGGACTGGAGTTAGAGGGAGGGAATGTGTTGCAGGTAGAAAACAGTGTATTTATCTTGTAATTAAAATTAAAAACAGAAGAAACTGTAGTACCCTCAAATAAAGAGAACATCCAACTATTGGTGTGACTATGTGCCTTTTTGCTTGTAAAATGGGAAACCACAAGGCATTTTGTATCCTCAGTGTATAGAGCAAAATCAATAGGGATAAAGTAGAATCCTGAAGTAGAGAAAAGATACTCATAATTTTATTTTACCAGTTTTGTTTTCAGGAAAATTTAATTCAAATTGTATTCATCTCTTATTTATTTAATTTATCAGTTTTGGAAACTGCCCTCAAATCACATAAAAAAATAAGGAAGCAATTTGTAAAACTGTGCAACCTTTAAAAAATAGTACCAATTTCTACCAATACCCAGATATGCACTTGTAGACATTTTCTTAATACTTATTCTTGGAAAGGACCATAGTGAAAAAAGAGTGAAGAATAGACCTTTATTTTGAAAGTTTGAGCTGGCACTCTTAGGCAGACCAATCTTTTTTTTCCCCTTGCATCTAACAAAACAGAATGCTGATCTTGCAGAAATGGCAAGACAATAATATACTCTGTCTAGGCAAGGTCACATTGAAAACTTAACTAATACTCACTAGTGACATCTTCTGAAATACACAAAACATCACAAGGCCCCCCATGCTGTCACAGAACAAATAGCAGTTGTTTCTATTTTCACCCAACAGGAAATCTCCTATATTTTGTTGTTGAATTTAGAACAGAACTCTTACTATTTGTACCTCTGTGAAAAGTAAAAACAAACAAACAAACAAAAAAACAAAACTATTTGAAAGCCATAGTTTCATGACGGGATATTTCTCATGCCTGCTTTTGCTATACTGATTATTCCATGTAGTGTGATGAAAGCCTCTATGAAAAGACCAGTGGATCCAGGTCATAGAACTACAACTCAAGTAGTCCTGGTAGACAATGGAAAAAATGTTGAGTGGAGCTTCCCGTGTAGAGAAACACCTCTGCACCTGCCTTCCTTCCCACTTCAATATTGCTTCCTTAAAATTGTAAGGCAGAATTTTTGAAGGAGCCAATGTTGCTTTTCTATGATCTATTATATCTCTAAGTACTGAAATGGGGACATTTTTCAAGTGAAAAACTCATAATCAGTAGCAAGTATTTTAAAAGGACAATTGTTAAACCCTTTTTAATAGCTAAAATTATAGGTTAATTATCCAAATCTCCTGGTAGTATTCATTGCCTGCAGGTATGTTTCATTTCCTTGGGAAGTGGTTTAAATTGTATAACAAAAAGAAGACAAGCAATTAGCTGTCCGAGAGGAATTTTATCACTTAATCTTTCCATCAGAATGGATTCAAAGAAAAAATAATTAAGAGGATAGTAAGAATTATATTTTATACAATTAAGCACTATAGTTGCAAAAATTTGTATACAGAATTAAAATATTAAAATGTTTATAAATTGCGGAAAAGATATCATTAACATTTTCTCTAGTTCTTGAATGCTTTCAGATCTCAGTATCCTTGTCATTAAAATTAATAAATTTTGTTTGTATTTTATTAAGTACTTTTTGAAGTAATTTTTCGAAAGGTAATTTTGAACAAATTGAAGTGTTTTCACAAATAAATAAAATGAAAGGGACCAAATGCTATGATAGGGAGTATGGACATATAATACCTCTCTCTTATTGTATGAAATGTGAGACACTGATTAGCCTCCTTAAATCTGTCATAACCAGAAGCTACATGCTTGTGAATCCTTACGTACTGCTTGTGCTGTTGATATGTACTTAATGTTATTGTTACTAGTGGTGAATATGCATGTCTAGCCCCTGACACAATGTGCCCAGCAATAAGATAACAGTATGTATGTCAGGAAAAACACTTGTACTGTTTTACTATCAAGGAACTTTACAGAGCACCAGAGAAATGTGATTGAATTTCTTCCAAAACACTGCTACCCTCTAAAATTCAGTGACAATATTAGAACAGCAGGCCAACAGAGTCCAAACAAGTCTGATTGACTGTTAATATTAAATCATTGTCATAAAAGGACAACAGCAGCCTTCTGACAGAAGTGCAGGATAAACACATTATGCCTTTGTTCTGAAGACCTTACCTCTCCTTCTCAGAATTATCACCACTGTGAAACTAACATGGGATAACACCAGAATTGTGAAGCAGGTTCTTTGTAAGCATATATATTCATAATGAATTGTGAGGAGAGTCAGACACTCTCAGCTTCACATTTGAGCATTGTGATTCACTCTAGATAAAATTCATGAAATACTTCATGATTTTAATGAGAAATCATGAAGCAAAACTAAAATGCAAAATAACATTCTCTTACAGATCTATACAAATGGAAACAAATCATCTTCATCAGAACATACTGATAATATATTCTTGGTTTCCTTCAGTTAATTATTTCATACAAGCAATACTGTAACCATTGCTCAGCACATATCAACATAAATGAATTAACTACCATCTCATTCATTCCTAAATCTAATATTAATATGATTAAGATTTTCTGGACATAGAACAACTACTTTTTGTCCTAATACATTTCTTGCATCTTCATTAATATACAAAGCAAAATTTGCATTTGAACAATTTCTATTACTTAACATCTACATTTAATTTCAAAGGCATAATAATGTCTGAAAATTTATTTTTATTAATAATGTGCATATTCAATTAAGCTATGGAAAAATGAGGTAATATTTTATACTCTATATTAGGAACAAAGAAGTGTTAGGGAGATATAATACTTTTCAAGAACTTATCAATTTGTCAGCAGCTAAAAGGAATTTGTTTAGGAAGCATGTATGTGACAATAATAAAATATATATGTCCTCATATTAATTTATTCACAAGTATTTACAGCATAAAAAAACAATTCGTTATGGTAAGTCAGTGAAAAAACTCAAAATATCATATACTGTATTAGGGAATATTGAAATAATTGTAATACAAAATAGATACTTGTGCTTAAATTAGCACATATATAATAAATCACAGAAACACACATACATCAAAAGCAATCATGCAGAAGTAGATGATTTGAAATGAAATCCTGAAGATCTCTCCATGACCAAGAAAGAATAGAATATCTCATTTCATGTGTAATTTTGTTTACAAAAAATATTTGAAAAAGCACTTTTATAATTTGTCTCCTAATGCTTGCAAAACTTTGCAAATTTATGACATAAGTGGCTTTCTCCACTATGCTTTAAAATAAGCATTCTCGTCATAAGTGAAAAGATTTTGTGGCCAAAGAGTACCCTAGGGTCTAGAAATGCCATAAAAATCACACTCTACAACAGGCATCACACAAAAGATTTGCTGGTAAAGGGTAAAAATGGAAAAGGCTGCTTCTATGCAGGGATGGAAAATAGAAAGACCAGGCATCCATCGCACAGACTTTATCTGGCTATGGAACATGTGCATAGGAAAATACACGAAGGTGGAAATGGGAGGCATCAGTAGTTAGGGGGCCTTGGTGCTGAATTATGAAGGCAGTAAAGAACCTGGTTGTGGATTGTGAGTAAATCTTCATTGGCTAATAATAAGAAAATTATGCTCCCAAATAAGGCCAAAATATTCAACAGAATTTTTATTTTTTGCCAAAGAGTTAATAGACACTAATAATAATGATGACAGAACAGGCGTGAAGAACTCATTCAAATCTGTTAATTTGGCTATAAATAAAAATAAAGCATATAGATAACAAAACAAGTATTGGCAGTTTTCCACCTTTTTTTCCCTCTCAAGGCAAACCATATAAAACTAAATAACTATTTTACAAACATGTTAAAGTCTCAAAGTTTGGGGAGATTTTGTAGTTGTACTTATACCTTATATTTTGTACTTGTACCTTATATAATGGGTGTAATAAACTGTTTTGTAAAATAAATTGAGAATTAACCCAGGAATCAGAATATTATGAATACAATAATATGAATATTGTACTAACTGTAAGATAAAAATATTTTGTATATTATTTGAATGAAGGCATCTAACTAACTCAAAAACAAAACATATGCATAATTCCGTGCATAATTAAGCCCACTGTTTATTGTAAACAAATGCATTCTATTTTCTGTAATTAAGGGTGTGCCTAATTTCCACAATAAGTTAATATTTATGTAAATTTCACAGCTAAATGAAAATTAACCTGTATCTTAAGCTACGTTATGGTGTTCTCATGTGTGATGAGAATGAGCTTCATACAGTAAAAAGAATAATGTAAGATGAAGAAAGAAAAGGAAATCAAATTTGCTTTGATTAATGTGAGTGGACCACTAATAGTGATTTCCTTTGTCTCCAAATTGAACTAATGCCAAGCTGAATTTTCCATTTGTCTTGAGCACAGGGATCTATATCCCAAAATGTATTGCTTTTATTTAAGAGGGAAAAAAAATCCTACTTGTTTTTCAAGTACAAAAACAAGTCAATTTTCCAGTAAAAGAAACTGTCTTTGTTTTTACAAAACAGACATTTTAAAGTGAATTGAAAATTTATTGATTATCCCAGTGTGGTGTTTTGTAAAGATGACTTCACCCATGAGCAAATGAAGGCTAAACTTATTTCTGTGTTCTATAGCTTCATGTTAATTTTCAGTTTAACATCTAGTAAGGTGGCATTAATGTAAAACTTTCCAAGTCTGCATCCCTCCCTTCTCCCTGTGAAGTAGTGCCTGGCTCTTTTTCCCTTTAGAAGCATATATATGTTTTGCATTAGCATAGACTTTGAACTTCACAAGTAGAGAGAGCACAAGGTTGGTTTTATGCTAACTTCAAATTTACCAGCATCTTATGGGAAATTGTTCTCAAGGAGCCTTCTCTGGTATTTTCCAACCTTGGAGAATATGTGCTTTCTATGTACCAATTACAACTTTGTAATTTAGGAGAAGTTGATTAGTAATAAAACATGCATTGCATCAGAATGTATATTTTGAACTGGTCAGTGTTGTATTTTCATTGTAATGCTATCTTGCAGACTATTTTACATTCTTTCATCTTTAATTAGCATGTAGCTTCTACATTTATAAGGCTGCATATGTAAATTTCAAATATCTTCATTTCCAACTTAAAAATAGTTTTTTGAAAATTATGGTCCTTGAGTATTATTTGTTTTTAATTTCAGCAAATAAGTAAGTGAACATAATTTATAAGTTTAACAAATAAATACATGAAAGCAGTACTAATTCTAACAGATGAAATGTTTTATCACTTTTTTCTTCATTTCTCAAGATCTTGAAAGTTTCATGCATGTGTGTAAGGTACTCTGTGCCTCACTCCGTCCTCCAAATTATAGATTACGTTACAGTAGAGCAGAACTAACAGAGACAACCACAGTTAGACAACAGACAGAGAGTGAAAGACTTTGGGAAACTCTGTATTCATTTAATCCCTCCTCCAGGGTAAAGCCATCTATGCAGAAGAGGAGGCCATAAGATTATTGGAGCCAGAGGTGATAGATGACTTTATGGTGAATATCATGCAGGCACAATAGTAGTATGCCTTTTAACCACATTAACTCATTAACACTGTGGCTACATGCAGAAGACTTGAACAGTTTCAAGCCAAACAGGGTCCCAGAACATCCAGGAGGAAGTGAATACTGGCTCTCACACCTAAGGAATTAGGTTTTGTACTTGATACCTTCTCTCATAGGGATATTCATTTTCTATGGACAGTCACCAGTTACATCAACCACACTTCAGAATAAGAGCAGCTGGCCAACCCGAAATAAACTCCATGTTTTGTTTTGTTTTGTTTTGTTTTCATGATTTTTTTGTTTGTTTTCTTTTATTTTGATTTTTTGTCCCATTATATTTCTTGGTTTAAATCTTCATTTATATATGGTTTTTGAAAGTGAGAGAAGAGAGAAAGGGGAGAAGGAGAGAAAGTAACATTGGATAAATAGAGAATTGGACAGGGTCTGGGAAGAGATGGGGGAGAGAAATATAATCAAAATCAATAAAAATGAATTTTAAAAAGGGTAAGAAAAGAATAAAAACATTGGTAATTTTCAACCCCATTATCCTCTCCCTTGCTCTTTCCATTCTGCTGCAACCTTTCCTCTCCCAAAAGAATCTTCCTCCTTAATGTCCTAAGTCTGTGTGACTCACTGTGCTTAATTGGAGTTTACGAAAAACCTTGATCAGAGGTCCTTTGCTTCAACCGTGACTTAAAGAATATGACTGAGTGGGGTGGGAAGAAAGTAAGTGTCATGAGATGGAACCATGTGCAGTGTGAAGAAGTGTTCTAGGCAGCCTGTAACTGTTGAATTTGCTCCAACTGGAGCTGTCTTTTCATGTTTAAATTATTCTTTTTCCTTTATTTTTATTTTATTTATTTATTTATTTATTTTTTGGTTTTTCGAGACAGGGTTTCTCTGTGGCTTTGGAGCCTGTCCTGGCACTAGCTCTGTAGACCAGGCTAGTCTCGAACTCACAGAGATCCGCCTGCCTCTGCCTCCCAAGTGCTGGGATTAAAGGCGTGCACCACCATCGCCCGGCAAAAAAAATAAACGCTTCACGAATTTGCGTGTCATCCTTGCACAGGGGCCATGCTAATCTTCTCTGTATCGTTCCAATTTTAGTATATGTGCTGCATTAGCTAGATGATAAGAACATTAGTTTGGCACGTGATTAGTTGATTGTTTGATGACTGCTTGCTTCACACATAAGTAGGGGGTGTACCTAGGATCTTGTATATGCTACACAAGTTTTGTGATATAAATCCTCCGTCTGAGAACTATAATAATCCTCATTGACAAGGTCTTTAATCACACAGTGTTATATATTAAGTATTTTAGTACAAATGATTCTACCATAAGCGAACAAAGAGGCAAGGTCTTTTAGGAAACCATGACTAAGTTACATGTGGATTATTTGCTTTATAATAGTTTTAGTGTTATTCAGTGTGTTTGTTTACTTGTGTGTTTGTTTTGCTTTGTTTTTTTAGTTTTGTATTGTTTGAAACAGAAAAGATTTCATTTAATTTACGCCTTATATTGAAACCAGATCCTTTTCTCATACAATTATCCCGAATACAATGTCCTCTCTCTCCGTTCTTCCCAGTTGCTCTCCACATCCCTCCCATCCAGACCCATTTTCTCTCTCTCCTTAGAAAAGAATAAGGCTCTTCGATATAACAACCAAACATAACAAAATAAAACATAATACAATAAAACAATAACCATCACATCAAAGTTGGACAAGGCAAATCAACAAAAATAAAAGAGCCCCAAGTAAAGGTACATGATACTTAAGAGTTTAAAGATGGTAATCTTTAATTTTACTATTTCAAAAATTGTATATATAGTTATGAACAATTTAGGGGAAAATCAACCATAAAAGTGGTAAGTATACAATAATTTGGGAAATATTACATTAATTTTCCCCTGAGGGCAAGAAAACCAACTCAGCTTACCCGCTTTGTAGGCTCTACTTTTCCTTTGTTTATAAAGAACTTTTAATTGACACAAACTCAGTTGTAATCAGTATGGAAGATAGCCTGAGTTTGTTCCAATTAGATTTTATTTATGGACAATTAAATGTGAACTCCATGTACATTTCATTTGTCATAGAGTATAATTCTTCATTTTAATTTGTTTTCAATCATTTTTTTTTAAATCAGGCTGATAATCTTTGCTTGGAAAAGCACCTGCTCAGGACCTGGAAACCAAAGACACAAGGATCTTCAGGGAGGCAGAAGAGAACTCGCTCCTGTAAATCATCACCTCCACACTCACGGTGTGGCACACGCACACACATATCCACACGTGCAGGTGCGCACGTCCGCACATGCACGCACACACACGAAATAAAAATTAATCAAAGATAAAAATAGTCAAACTTTTTAACTGGGTTTTATCAAAGAGTCTGCCTGACTTTTCTGGTATCACTATAGACAGGTGTAGCAATTTTAGTCGTTCACAACACTGGAATTGCATTCTCTCCGAGTTCTGGAAAGCGCCAATGTAAAGACTATTTCACTGGGCAGAGATGAAGGTGTTGGCAGAGCTTTGATGTCTACAGAAGCACATGGAAAGATTTCATTCTTGTCCCTTCTACCTTCCAGTAGCTTCTGGCATTTGCTGTCATCTCTACATTTTCCTCTTCATAATTGGTCCCTGGTGCAATGTTGTCCTTCCTTCTTCCAGCAAGCTCTACCTTCTATCATGAGTCTCTTTTACGTGACTATTCTGGTATGTTATTCAAAAGAAAAACCATGAAAGTTTTCTTCCTATATTGATAAATAGGAAGAATTTTTCCAAGAAAAAAAAAGAGATAAATAGTATAAGAACATGAGATACCTTGAATTATCACTTTAGAGTTTTAAAACATATAGTAACAAATTATAAAAATGCATTTTAGATATGAGCAAACTTTAGTTCTTTGTGAAGTGAAGTAAATAGGAGACTCACCAGTCTTACCAGCAAGCATAACCGAGGAATAATTAGAAGTCAAGCTATGATTGCTTTCAAATTGCAAGTATTCCAGGATGTGAATAGCTATATGGCTACTTTGGTTTGTGTGTTCTTTGAATTTATCAATATGAAAATTGCTATTGCAAATTAACCTGGGTATATTTAATGTTTCTTTTTAAGGGATGAGATAATAAAAAATGAATACTAAATTATATTATTCTTGATTACTATATGTTATAAATACTTGAGAGAAAATAATATAAAATTAATTTAGATGGTATTTAGAAAACTGACCACACAGTGCTTGAAGAAAATGTGTAGTGGTGCTGCGTATTGAGAAAGCAAGGTGCCCACTCTTCTATTTTTACCAACACATGATCATATGAAATGGGACCTCTACCTTTTTGAGACAGTGAAAGCATATCACAGTATTATACACAAAGTGTAAGTTATCTAAATGTGGCAAATGACTGGGTGTAAAATCAGAATGCAAAAAAAAATGTGTTTTTTTTTATTTTAATGTGTTGGTGTGGTCTCTTAACTTCCAGGAAAATACAGAGAGAAAGAAGACACTTTTTAAAAAATAAAAAATAAAAACCCTCACATGTTTTATCGAAGAATGGAGTACAGAGTAGCCTAAGCTTTGAAAACTAATAGTTAAAGAGCAAATGGATTAAGAAGGTCAAATTCTTTGATTGTAGTTCCTTTAGCCAGTACAGGAGCTCAAATTAAGTAGTGGAAGGACTGGTTTCCCTATAAAGCCTGTCAGAAAAAAATAAAAAATAAAAAAGTAAAAAAACAAAAAAAAAACTTTTGAAATTGTCAAAAATTCAGTTTCCATCCAGCCTCCCTTCTCCTCCCATGCTCCCAATTTTCAGGCAATCTATTTTGACTTTCTAGGTGGACTTTGTCTATTTTGACTTTCCAGGTGGATCTATATATGGTTAATTTAGGGTTCACCTTGTTACTTAGCTTCTGTAGGATCACGAACTATGGGTTCAATACCTTTATTTATAACTAGATTCCAATTACGAGTGAGTACATATCATATTCGTCTTTTTGGGTCTGGGTTACCTCACTCAAGATGCTGTTTTCTAGTTTTCATCCATTTGCATGCAAATTTTAAGATGTTATTGTTTTTTACCACTGAGTAGTACTCTAATGTGGAACAGGAGGCATGAAGTGGAAGAAGAAGGAGAACTTGAGGGAATAGGATAATTGTGATGGAGGAATGACAGAGATGAAAGCAAGGAAAGAGATATGTTGTTTGAGGGAGCCATTATTAGACTAGCAAGAAACCTGGCTCGAGAGAAAATCCTGGTAAACCACAAAGAATGACCCAAGCTGAGACCCTAAGCAATAGAGGAGAGGGTGCTCAAACTAGCCTTGCCCTGTAGTCAGACTGATGAATATCTTAAATATCACCATAGAACCTTCATCCAGCAATTGATGGAAACATCAGAGACCTGCATTGGAACACTGGACTGAGCTCCCAAAGTCAAGGGTTTTTTTTGTTTTTTTTTTTTTTTTTTTTTTTTTTTTTGTTTTTCGAGACAGGGTTTCTCTGTGGCTTTGGAGCCTGTCCTGGAACTCGCTCTGTAGACCAGGCTGGTCTCGAACTCACAGAGATCCGCCTGCCTCTGCCTCCTGAGTGCTGGGATTAAAGGCGTGTGCCACCATCGCCCAGCATCCAAAGTCAAGTTAAAGAGTGAAATGAGTGAGAATATGAGCAAAGAGGTCAAGACCATGATGAGTACACCTACAGAAACATTTTACATGAGCTAATTGGAGCTCCCCAACTCCAGTTATACTGGGAAGGAACAAGCATGGGTCCAAGCTGGTCCTTCTGAATGTGTTTGACAGTTGCATGGCTGAGGCAGACTGAGGGGCCACTGCCAATGGCACCAGAATTTATCCCTACTGCATGTACTGGCTTTTTTTGGAACCTATTCTCTTTGGATGGATAATTTGCTCAACCTAGATATAGTAGGGAGGGCCTTGGACCTTCCCTAAAGAATGTGTCTTTCTCTCTCTGAGGAGTAGATGGGGGTGTGGTGAGGGGGTAAATTCAAGAAATGGGAAAAGGGGAGGGAGTTGGAACTTAGATTGATATGTATAATGAAAAAAGATAGTTTGTTTTGTTTTTAAAAATAATAAAAATTAAATTAAATTTTAAAAATCTGTCTCCAAAAATCGCAGAAAGGGTCAAAAATTTTTAATTAATTAATTAATTATATTATTACTTAAAAATTTCCAATCCAAATTCCTCCTCCCTTCCCTCCTCCCACCCTCCTCCCTCTCTCTCCACAGACCCTTCCACCCACCCCCTCCAATCCTAACAGAGAGCCATGCACCCCTCCCTGAGGAAAGTCCAAGGCCCTCACTACTACAGCTTGAGAAAGGTTCACATCCAAAGGGAATAGGATCCCAAAAAGCAGGTACACACAGTAGAGACAATTTCCAGTGTCACTATCAGTGGACCCTCGGTCTACCCCAGCTGTCAACCCCCTTCAGAAAGGCTTGGTTGTTCCCATGCTCATTCACTCCCAGTCCATTTGGAGTTGGTGAGCTCTCATTAGCTCAAACAAACTGTCTCAGTGGATGAATCCCTCATGGTCTTGAATTCCTTGCTCATACTCTCGCTCCTTCCACTCTTCAACTGGATCCTGGGAGTTCATTCCAATGTTCCAATGGGGGTCATTGCCTCTGTTTCCCATCTGTTATTGGATGAAGGTTCTATGATGATATTTAAGATAATCATCAGTCTGACTACAGGGTAAGGTCAGTTCAAACATCCTCTCTTCTATTGCTTAGCGTCTTAGCTGGGGTCATCCCTGAGTTCTTGGGCATTTTTCTAGAGCCAGGATTCTTGCTCTTTTAGAAGTATGTGATAAATTGTAACTATGCAGTATAAATATGAATATACTATGAAGAGTAAAAAGACAGTTAAGCATTTTAAAATCTTTATTAATCAAAACTGAAGAACACAATCAACCCTAATTGAATGAAAATGAAAAGATAAGAGAAACGAAGGCAGAATCTTAGAGAACAATATTTTCAAATGATGTTTTGGATAAAGTGATTAAAAAGACAAAGTAGACAACATTTAAAATGTCTGAGCTCACACCAAAGTACTAAGTCAAGAGAGTAGAATAGAACAGAGTAGAAAAATAAACAAGATTATGTCATGTTGATTTAAAACCATGTGCATCCAATAATCATGAAGAGTCACACAGGAAGCTTTACACATTCAGAGGATCCAGGAAACTAATATGATATAGTAAAATACTGTAAACTCATTATGCTTTCACAATAATTATTCTTTATTTAATGTTTAAGTCAACTTTATTATAAAATACTGCATTCAAAAAGATCCTTAAAAGAGATTGGTTTTAGAATTTTGACAAGTATTGATCAATGTAAAGCAATATTGCCAGATCAAAGTTTGAGCACATGTTTAACTTAAAGATACACAGATGCTAAAATGAAAAAACAAGAGAGATACTGATGCATAGAGAAGTGGAGAGAACTTCAGTAAAACATAAGTTAATGTTTTCGAACCAGATTTGGCAGAGTAATGACATCTGTCTACCTTAAGGGGCTGGATGGCTGGATGGACAAGCAGTTTTTCAGTCTTTGGTAATAATCCGCTACTAAAAGACTTTAATTTCAAGTGCATTTCTAAAACAATGCATAACTGATTCCAGCAACAAAACATCCAAAGGTTAGCAAATTACAAGCTTTTTGAAGTTTGACAAGAAAAAAGGAAACCTGCTTTGTTCTCCCCAGGTTTTTTTTCTGACTATATTTAATTAAAGAGCCCATTATTCACAGCATGTCCATTAATTTCCTGTGGACCAAGTGTGAAATGTCTTTCTAAAGCAGAATATGAGTCTCTGGCTATCAACAGCGATAAATTGGCTCAAGTCTCTGGGAAAATTAAACTCTTTGGTCAGAAAACAAAACTGAGTCATTGATTTAATGTGCTGGCATTGATCCATGGGTATTTGCATTTCAGGTCTTATTTGTTGACCAGGTGAATAAGTCTCAAAGAATGCAAACACATTATGTCTAGAAAAATAATTAAATTACTAAAGTTGGCCACAGCAGGAAAAACTACGGCAAGCCATCTTTCAGCAAAAATCCCTGCAGAGAGCTATTGAGTGTTTGGAGGTACTTAGAGGTACTTTAAATGGTATTCTTTAATTTTAATCTAGGCAAAATGCTTACCAAGGGTCTGGAGTGTGGACCAGTAACCTTACACAATGCGGCCAAACTAAAATTCAAAAGAAGTAATTTTGGAAAAGGAGCTTTTCAATAAAGGATGAAATTAATATGAAGTCATTAGGGTGAGGATGAAAACTACTTTGACTAGGATTTTTGTCAAAGAAAAGAGATAACCTAGATATACTGAGAAAAATTCACATGCGTATACAAAAAGCAGCAGGATGTCAGGTAGCCAGGAAAGTATTGGGCTATCACCAGAAAGGAAGGTCTACATCCAGACTGGATGCTGAATTTTCAGCCTCCAGAACTACGCAAACAAAAAAATTGTAATTAGTAGAATAGACTGACTGACGCATAGTGTAAGTGGTTGCTCCTCCCTCTTTAGTATCCAAGTAAAACAAGGTACTAACGTAAAAGAAAAGGAAAATAAAGAAAAGATAAGACACAATGACAAATTGTTTCCTAGATTTTTTGTGGTAGTCAAAAATATGAAGCACACCTATCCATGGAATCCTCACAGCAGAAAAGTTGGGGTTGAGGATTTTCTCTGTGATAAATCATTTCATCTTCAGAATAACACAGTTAATTAGACAACAGCATGCTCACTTTGCAAATGAAAGATTAAAAATTTAGTGTTCCTAAGGAACGTGTGTAAGTTCCCTGATTTGGGACACCTAAAATGTGATTCAAGAGTGTGAGTTTGAGATCCAAATCTGTCGTTTCAATTTTAGATGTCATTTAATTTAGCAGATAGTTGGGACGATTTCAATTGTCTCTTATTTAGGTATATAAGATGTGTAAAAGACTCACATATATTTAGCTTTGTTGAAGGAGGAATATTCTTAATATTTGTATTACTATAGCGGTAGAATATTTTTACAGGCAAAGTAAATACCTGTACTCATTGTGTCTAGTTTACAGTTTCATGTGCGTGTGTTTGTGTGTATACATTTATGCATGTGTCTCTTTTTATATATGCTCCTTTTGTAGAGATGGGGATTAAACCCATGGAGTCACACAAATATTGCCACTATGATACCTCCACTTCTATAATTTTATTGCATTTAATATCATTAAAATTATACATTAAATGTACAGCTATTAAACTGCAAATTGCTTGCTATTACATTTGTTACTCTACTTCACACAATGTTATTAGTAACAACTTAATAGTTAGAGAAATAAGCTGGATCAACTTATTTCCAGCAAGGAATGAAGCACAATTAACAAAAACTCTGCAGCACACAACGCCTGTCTGTGCTCTATGTGCTACCATACAGTTCTTGAGCTTCGGGCAAGGGGCTGGAGACTGAAACTTACAAAGACACACAGACAGAGAGACAGAGACACGGACCTGTAAGAAGTCTACTGGTAAGAAATCCTTTATTCCATAACACCACGGAGGATTATAGACCCAACACAGTCAGGTGGACCAACAGGTGCAAACCGTATCCTCTGATCCTCAAGGCCAAGGCAACACAGTGCTCATGAAGCAGAGCTGGTAAACAACTTTGACACAGGTTTCAGTAGCTCAAATCAGAAGGAAAGTAGAAACCACAACAGGGAAGAGCATCTGGAGGCCAGGACTCCAAATGGTCCCAACAAAACTCAGAGAAATTGGGGTAAGAGCCAGCCATTGGCTCTTAACTTGACCTTTGACCTCACTCTGAAATGAAGAATCTGCCCCCAGGAATCTCAGAATGGGACTGTGACTGAGAGCTATCTTCTCCCTTTTTATAATTCTTTCAAGTGCTGGGATTAAAGGTGTGCACCACTGGGATTAAAGGCAGTCACCCTCGGTTTCTATGGCAACTAGTGTGGCTATTGAGATTAAAGGTGTGTGCTACCACTGCCTGGTCCATAAGGCGGACCAGTGGGGCTGATTTACTCTCTGATCTTCAGGCAAGCTTTATTTATCAAAATACAAATGAAATGCCTACTTAGCAGGTAGGCTAAGTACACAATTTCAACTGTCACTACCATCCTCCAAATTCAATAGCCACCCTGTCTGCTCCCTGGCTCTGAGTAGACCACCTTTTGCAGGCTCTCTTCACCAGCTCCCCTCTGATCTCCAGGGAATCTCACAGATTTTCCCCTCCAAACTCTCTGCCTCACATTTATTGCTTTCTCCCAATTCCCAACTTCAAAAGGCGTTCGCTGAGTAATCAAAGACTTCTCTGGCCAGGGGAACAGGCAGGCTAATTGATCCCAACTCCAGGATGCCTTCTCTAGGAACCCATAAACAGCACCTGAAAGAAAAGCAAGGTAGCTCTCAAAGCAGGGAGGCAAACTTCATATGTTCACTCTCCCACCTCTCCTCTCTGTCCAAATCCCTAATCTTAACCCCAGCTTTGCAGGCTACAGTTATAGCCTCTTCTCATGATCTGCCTTCATTCCCAGAGGACTAAGCAGATCCTAGTGGACCATGATAACTTCCTTCCTCTTGAGGCACCTCATTCTAGTCGATTCTTAATCCTAAGTATTGACTCCACATACCTAGGATCTCATTTTATCTGTAACTCTCAGTGGTTACACCTATCAAGATCTCAAAGCAGATTCCAACCTGGCAACACTTTCTACGTATGAAAGAGGACAACAGAAACCAGAGAACAAAACACCAACCAAAAATGACAGGACCAGATATCAGCACCTTTAGTTATAATCCTCTCAATCACAGGAGTCTGGACTCAAACATAAGGACAAAACCAATAAATAACAGCTAAGACAATAGGTCTCTACCAGAGCCTAGCAACCCTACCCTGAGTATTGCAACATATTTGATGCATAAGACAAAGACATTCAAAAGCCTTTGAGAATATGACAGAGGTAATAAAAAGGTAAATGGATGAATCTTTTAAAGATTTGGTGAAGCAAATAATGGAAAAAATAAAACAGTTAAAACCATGAAAGTGAAAATCTAATTTATATGAAACCCAATCTCATAGAAATTCGGAAATGAAAATCTTAGGAGCTCAAACTGGAAACAGAGGAAATTTTCACCTACAGATTACAAAAGATGCAGGAGAAACTCTTAGACATTAAATGTACTACAGAAGAAATGGACATTTTTATCATAAAATTCTTAAATCTATTACTGGTGTAAAACATCCAAAAAATCTGGAACACTATGAACATACTAAATCTAAGAATAATCAGACTAGAGGAAGGAGAAGAAGCATGGGTCAAAGGTACGGAAAATATTTTCAACAAAATCATAAACATAAATTTCCATACCTAAAGAAAGAGATGTTTATCATGGTACAAGGGATATTCAGAATTTTAAATATATTAGATTTGAAAAAGAAAGTCCCCTTGGAACAGAATAATCAAAATACAAAATGTAGAGAACAAGAAAGAATATAAAAAGATGCAAGGGCGAAAAATCTAGAAACATATAAAGGTAGGCCTATTCAAATCAAATCTGACTTCATAGTAGAGACTCTGAAAGCCAGAAAACATGTACAGATATTCTTTAGAATTTAGAGATCATGGTTAACAACCCACAGTACTATATCCAGCAAAGCTTTCAATCTCAGTACAGGAAGAAAATAAAACTTTCCAAGTTAAAATTGACTTTAGGCAATGTCAGTCCACAAACCAAGCCTTATATAAAGTGTTAGAAGGAAAACTTCAACATAAAATGATTAATTCCACTTAGGGAAACATAAGGAATAAAAAGTTCCCAGACTAGCAAATAAAAAGAGGAGAATTACTCATATATACACACCCAATTTAGGTAGGCAGGGAAAGCTAGGCTGAATGCTGGAAGAAAGAAAGCAGAGTCAGAGAGAAGTCATGGATCCTCTGCCTGAGAGAGATGCTGGGAATTTTATCCAGTGAGCTACAGCCACATGGCAATATATATATAAACAGAAATGGGTTAAATTAATATAAGAGTTAGCCAATAAGAAGCCAGAGCTAATAGACCAAGCAGTGAT
This sequence comes from Microtus ochrogaster, assembly GCF_000317375.1. Classification (NCBI taxonomy): domain Eukaryota; kingdom Metazoa; phylum Chordata; class Mammalia; order Rodentia; family Cricetidae; genus Microtus; species Microtus ochrogaster. The sequence goes on from NC_022019.1 coordinate 26,161,450, forward strand.
TTCATTAATACCATTTCAGTGTGATTATTTTGGTTCTGGTAGGCCAGGACAAAAAAGTCACATCCTAAAAAGTACTTTCCTAGAACTATATTCAACAATCTGTCCTTAATCTCCTGCAACTGTATCTTGTTACATCACATTATTTTCAAAAAAATAACAAAATATATATTCATTAATAAAATATCCAAGAGTTTTTGTGTCTCAGACTTCATTACATCTGGCTCTTGTTTTTAAATCTTTCTCTTTCAATGACTTTTTATCATTATACAATATCTTCATATAAAAATAGTTGTTTCCACGTTTCTTATTCAGTAGATCCTTTTTCAATTTGTGTGTTATTTTAGGTGGATAGTTTTATTTAATTTAGTGTATTATTTTACGTTCTTTGTGAAAAATCAATCTCTAAATTTCCTTGAGACTCAGACATGAGAGACAAGTATTCCCCTTTAGTTTGCTTGTGCTCCATAAAAGCCTGGTTTATACTTAGTGAGAAGAGAACTGTGAGTCGGGAAGAAATGAACAAGGTAATTGCCCATCTGTTGATAGTGATCTAACATCCCAGAGAGAACTTGCCAATACTGAGTGTGTCTTGTTCTCTGTAAGCAGGAAAGACAGATTCTAAAAGCAGCTGGCACACTTGTTTATTTGCTAGGATGTACCAATATTATTCTGCATTATATTTAATGGACCACAGTACACATTATATTTGCTTAATAATATGTTTGACCTAATACAGTCATTAGTGAAGACGATAATCAATCACAGTGATATATTGTGACCTTTCATGTAGTGGAAGTTGTGATCATCTCAGGTGATTTATGATCCAGACACAGATTGGAAGGAATTAACTGTGGCTCAAGTCTGCTATGTAGGAAAGCACTGTACACATGTAGACTCTGTTCATCAACACAACTACAGATGACAGTGTTTGCTATGCAAAACTGAAGTCTAATTCATTTAACAGGAATGATACTCAAAGGGCAATTCAAGAACTGTAACCACATTTGATAGTATAGTGGTAATATGCTAGTTGTTTGTTTTTCTTTTTTAAAAATAATGTATTCGGGTTTTTTTTGCATTTCACACAATGCCTCCTGGTGATATTCATCATCCTACACAAATCATCCCAGCCAGTTGCTGCTCCCCACACACCTAACTTTACTTCTTTTTCCTCCTCCCTCCTCCACCAGTTTATTTCTCTCTCCCACTCTACCCTTCCCTCTTTCTTTCTCTCTCTCTCTCTCTCTCTCTCTCTCTCTCTCTCTCTCTCTCTCTTTCTCTCACGTCCATATTGAAAACAGTTTGTATTGATTGACCATTTCTGTCAGTAAAGCCTGCCCTGAGGCCTTCACTGAGTCCTTCCATGGAGTGTTGTCAAAATACAGGTAACATACCATTGAAGAAAACTGATTTTTTTTCCTATTCCAGCAGCAATCAAAGGTGAATAGTTCCTCAGCTAAGGCAGGAATTTTATGTCCCCTCTCCTTCTCCAAACTATGATTTTTTTGTTCCTATCTTGAGCTTGTGTAAGTCTTATGCATGTTGACACCATCATTCTGTTTCATATATATAACTACTCAGTTGTGTCTGGGGAAACTGATGTTGAAGCCATGTATAAATGTGCCTTAAGGGCTTGCTGAGTTTTCCTTTTTATACAAGTCATGAACAACTACTCGTTGTTGGCACCACCCACCTTGAGCTTTGCTCTCTCACATCAACCAGTGATGTGGGAGTCCCTTCTGCATGCTGTGATTACCGTTAATGAATAATGGAATTTTATGAAATAATTTATTCTACCTCAAGAAAATTAATGTAACAAACCTAAGCGTTACAACTTATCTTTTAGCTTTCCCTAACAACTCTATCAAAATCTAATTTTAATCCCAATTTTTATTGTTCACCAGGTTTCCTTGTCAACTTCTTTCTTTTGTAGAAATTTAGTAATCCATTGCTCCTAAATAGGATTTAAGACAATAGGAATACATTAACTGTGAATACTGGAGGAAGAAATACGGAACTATTCAGCAGGTCATTCTACCTTTAAGGACTTTGCTTAAGAGAGCCCACCTTTTCTAGCTCCTGGTGTTTGGCTACAATCATGGAATATTTTAGATTGTGTTTCATCCCTCTACTATTTATGCATATTCTGATCTAGGAATCAATCACATTGGATTAGGGCTGCATCTAGTGACTCTGTTTATACTACAATAGGTACTGACCATCACTATAAGCTTAATTCCTGCCTTCTAGCACATGTAGTATATTTTCTCACTATACTTTAAAGACAGAGTAAGAAGATGCTGTTCTTTTGAGACCAATATCCACAACCAACATTTGTCACCAGATTCCTTAGAACATTGCCCTGTCAGACAGTGGTAGCACATGTCTTTAAGCCTAGCTTTCAGGATCAGAGATGAGCAAATCCCTGTGAATTCAAAGCCAATGTGGTGTTCCAGGACAGCTAAGGTGACACAAAGAAATCTTGTCTTAAAAAGAAGTTCTTGGGGGCTGGAGAGATGGCTCAGAGGTTAAGAGCATTGTCTGCTCTTCCAAAGGTCCTGAGTTCAATTCCCAGCAACCACATGGTGGCTCACAGCCATCTGTAATAGGGTCCGGTGCTCTCTTCTGGCCTGCAGGCATACACACAGACAGAATATTGTATACATAACAAATAAATAAATATTAAAAAAAAAAAGCCGGGCGGTGGTGGTGCACGCCTTTAATCCCAGCATTCGGGAGCCAGAGGCAGGAGGATCTCTGTGAGTTCGAGGCCAGCCTGGTCTACAAGGGCTAGTTCCAGGACAGGAACCAAAAAGCTACAGAGAAACCCAGTCACGAAAATCAAAAAAAAAAAAAAAAAGAAAAGAAAAAGAAATTCTTCCCTTCAACTGAATATTGGTCTTTAAATGAGGACAACTAGTATATTTTCATTCCCAGTGATTTGACTACCCTCTAATATGCAAGAATTGTATTGAAGTCCTTTCATTAGGCTAAGTTCAGTTGTAGGGATATTTCTTTTCTGCACTCTATATTCTGTCTTCCACAATAAAAAACAAACTGTAGTTCTGGTTTCTATCAATGATAGTTCACTTTCAATTGTCACAGATTAATAGTTATATTTGCTGCCCCTTGTTGCTGATATTTTCAGCAAATTCTGTTCACCTTTCTCACACCAAATTTGTGTTAACGCTGTGAATATGTAAGCTGTATTACCTGTAGGAACTTTGTTCATGTGCTAAATCCAGATTCACTCTCCACAGAAACTACCACACATGATTCTTTTTGTATTGAATCCCTGTGGTTAGTAAATTTCATCATTAGGTTAAAGATACTCTACTCTCACTTTTCTGGTTTTTGGGTTGAACCCCGGTTTCTGTCTCTTGATTTTATTATCTGTGTTGTGTGTGTGTGTGTGTGTGTGTGTGTGTGTGTGTGTGTGTGTGTGTGTGATATGTACACACATGCATATGGATTTGAAAGACAGGGAGAAGACAGAGGGATGGAGTAATATAGGAGCAGCTAGAAGGAAGAATATTCTCTGAGTGCATGAAACATGTTCCACGTCTGAGCTGGCTCACGTCGCTACTTTAATAACAAATTCTTCATATATTAATTGTGTGAACCACTATATTTACCAAAGGAGGGATTGGTCAGAGTATTCCAAATGACTACAAAAATAATATAGATTATGGATGTAGCCTTTGATTGTCCATCAGGGGTTGAGAATGGGTCCCTATTGTTGAAAACACAATAAACTTAAAACATAGGACTTGGATGATTTGAGTTAAATTAAATACTAAAGACTTTTTTTTTCCAGTATGGATTGGATGAGTCCAGTAAATACTTTGCAAGTTACCAGTGGAGAAATACAATTAAACAGCAATGCCAAGTTACAAAATTTATCAGCTAATATGATAACCAGTGTGTCATGATATGCATAAATATGGTAGAAGAGGCTCTCATGTGCCATTGGCAACCAACAGCATTCTGATTGAACTTAAGTCTCATTCAACTAGACGGAAATCGTTTTTAATACCAGAAATATGGCAAGATTTCTCATGATAGTGATGTGCTGAACCTTAGAAAATAATCTACTATTGCCTCTTCACTAGACAAACATAATTCTTTCCAAAAATCTAAATTTTATCCTAATAGTGGAGATAATTGGACACAACAACCTCCATCAAAGAAGACTCTCACTACAGAATAGTGGAATATTGAAAGAATCACAAAAGATAACTGGAAACAATCTGGAAATCAACTGTTGATAACTAGAGGGATCTCAGCACGCCACAGTCTTTACATCTATTGCTCAAGAAACATAGCAGAGAATGGGAAAAATATTATAAGAACCTAAATGCCATCAATTTATTCATGAATCTCTCTCTCCTATAAGTAGCCTCATAAACAAGATTAAAGTAAGGACAATGGCAATGCACCTCACAACATGGAACTTTAGAAAATTAGCACAGACCCATACCTAGACTACAGACAACTGATGACTTCTGAGAGATGGAGAATTAGTCTCTGCCAGGAATGACCATCAATATTGGATGTCCAATAGTGAGTGATCAGTTATGAAGCAAACACCATAGAGGATGATAGGTAGATAGATAGATAAAAATAGATACGTAGCATATATACACATATATATTTAAATGCACAAGCATGTATACAAACATATTTGCTTCACAATACAATATTCAAAACAAAGAAGTTATCAACTTGAGAATGTGAGGCAAACGATGATGTGAAGGGAGTGCTGGACATGGAAGTGGGGTGTAACTCTATTTCAGTAAAAACATGTTTTAAAAATTTAGTCAGGTGTAAATTATTTTCATATGATTTTTTAAATTCCTGAAATGTTGATTTTTCATAAGATTATGGTACTGAATTCTGTTAGGATATCCTTTTATACCATTTGTTATTGAAAATTCATTTGAAATCCCCAGTTAACAGAGGAGATATTGGGCATCTCAATGAAGCAAAAGTAAAAGGTCTACAGAAACATGTTATTCAAAACCGACTAAAGCAGAATTGCTCATTCCCATCAATAAACATGATTGATGGATGATGTAATTCTCATGTTCATTGTCAAATTACGGAGCCCTATCAATTCAGAACTTTATTGTTAGTGGCAATAAGCTCAGTGTGTAATCTCTGACACATTAGCAAGGAAATGCTTCTGTGTTGTCACAAATGTATTATAGAAGCTGTTTAATACTTGTTTGCTTTCCCATAATGATACAAAATGCATCTATAATTATTGTCGTGGGGCTAAGTCTATACCATCTGGTGTGGAATAAAAGTGTTTATATCCAGGCTTACTAGAGCAGAATATATATTCTAAACCATTATTGCAAAGTCATTCATTCCAAGTAATAACCTCCTCGCTATACGATCACAGACTAATGGGAAGAACCAGTTGAGACTGGAAATCCTTAAAGAAAACATTATATTCTGTAACATATTGGTCTCCTTCATTGAGAGAAAGTACAAAATATAAAGTGATGTCCAAAGACATCACTGAATTCATTAAAATGCCCAATAACATGTATGGCATTCACTAACACAATGGTCAAAGGTTAAGTAAGAGATGACTTAGGAAAAAAATTGTTGCCTCAGTGTTGCTTATGGTTTTAATTTTTCACTCTTTTATTACATTCACATCTTCTTTAAAATATTATTTTGTCTCTTTTGTGTATATTCAGTCTCTAGATAAAGAAAGAGTGTGGTAATAAAAGAAACAGAATAAAAGATCAAACTGCAATGGAAATACTACAACTTTTTAGCCTTTTATCTGTTAAAGGAAACTTATGTAGTTCATTTTCTTCAATACAAAGACATAATAACAATTAGTTGTTTCTATGTACTTTGATGTTATCTATTTACAGGAGAGACATCTGGTTTCCTATATCAAGATGACATATTCAGCTTATTTAGCTGATCAAATACAAAACAAACACAGGAACATGCTTACAACATTCAATACTAAGGGAGTAAGTCCTAGATATCAAAACATATTTTGATATTTATGTAAATGTATAGGTGCTGTTCAGACATAAGAATGTCTGAAAAACTTTAGAAAAGTTCCCAATTTGTGGTTTCTATACTAAAACAAAGTTTTCATAAAAACACATAAATAGGGTTAATAATGTATTTAAATAGTTAATATTAAGATGGTTAGTAGGCCAAAAAATTAAATAACAACTGCATACATCACTATACAGGACAGATTATAAATGAATACAATTTAAATAAAATAAAATTTAACTGGGAGCAAATTATGAATTTTTTCCTGTATAACTGGATAAAATAATTTAACATGGCTGTGTAGCACAAATCCGAAATTCTTACTACTAACATAACCATAATTTTGTGGGTCGGGAAAAAGTGATCTCATGTGGGCATGATCACACATTAGAAACGAGTAGACCAGTGAGGCCTTTGTATTTTCAGAACTGCTGACAAATGTCTGGAGTTTGAGGCAACATGAAGGGTGGTGACACATGTTATCAACTAGCCAGTGACCCCTGCCTTGTACGAGCTCATAGAGCAAAAAGAAGGTAGCTTCTAATGCCCAGTGCCCCTGTCCACTGCTGGAAGGGTCACAGCTGACACTTTGGCTTTCATCACCAATTTTTAGTAAATTCATATCAAAAGATTAAGAAATGAGATTTCACTTTTCTACTAATAAAGGGAAAAATTTTGATAATGTTTGCAATCTATCATTCCTGAAAATAAAGAGGAAAAAGGAAACAAACGAAAACCCTCAGAACAATGTGTCAAAATTCAACCACTTAAAGAAAATTTACATACACTGACAAATTAATCATCTGATATCATAGGGAAAAGAAATAGCAGACTAAATAAAAAAATCTTTTCAGTTAGTCACATTTACCACATACTCCCCAACAGCCGGTTGCATTCCAACCACAGAAAGAGTTTCTGAGATCAGACTGAAAACTCATAACCATAGGAATGGGTTGTGAGTTAGCAGAGGAAACAAGCAGTTTCCAGAGGAAGACAGGCTTGAAAATGGTTTTGTCAATAGTATGTTTAAAAATGTTTGTTAATTATGTTAAACAAATTGATAATAATCACATAGTTGGAAAGTTAAACTAGTTGTAGGATGCATATTCAAATTCTAATAAATGATAAATATACTAAGAAAAGACTAGGCAAACAGCCTTCTAGAGCCGAGGAGTCCCAAAATGTTGACCCACACACTTATATAAATTTGATAGAGTGAAGATTAAATTTCAGGATATTGGTAATACATATACACATAATTAATACTTAAGGTAAATCAAATATATTTATAAAATAAGCATTTTAAAAACATTTTTAGTGTGTGTTTATATGGGTATGCATATATGTGTATAGTATGTGTGTTTGTGAATGTATGTGTGTGTTTGTGCATGTATATATGTGTGTGTGTATGTATGGATATGGGTTTATATTGTGAGTATGTGTGTGTGTGTTGCAAGGCATGATCTCAGATACTTTTCCATATAAGGCAAATCTTCTACAGATGAGGTATTTATGCAGACTGTCAACTTTTTATGCTAAATTTTGTGTGAAATATTTAAATCATGTTCTATCAAAATTATATTCATGTTAAGTAAGATAGCTATTCCTAGTAACTTCTAAAAGCAGAAATAAAATGTTAATGTATTTGACTTCGTAAAGTTCTGATACAGGATAATTTTTTTTATATATAGAAGGAGGATTTATTTGAATGACTCACAGGCTGTGGTCCAACTAATCCAACCATGGCTGCCTATGAACAGAAAGTCCAAAAATCCAGAAGTTGCTCAGTCCACAAAGCTGGATGTCTCGGGATCTTCAGTAGATGCTGAGTCCCGAAGATGTAGGCTCTAACATCAGTGAAGGAGTGCACTTGCTAACAAGGCTAGGGCCAGCAGACAAAGAGCAAGAGCCTCCCCTCTTCCATGTCCTTATATAGGCTTTCTAACAAAGAAAAAAAAACAAAGGATAATCAAGTATATTTGGAAATTTTTAACATAAATGTTTGATCCTACTACACATCTCTTAACAAAACAGTATATTATTAGTATAGTCTGCACAAATGTCATATATATATATATATATATATATATATATATATATACACTAGTAATATATAAACATAGGTAAAATACATGAGTAACTATTTATTCTCCCTAATGTTAGAACAGGGAAAAGTAATTTCTCATGCATTTGATTAGCTGACTTCCGCAATCTGACAGGACTTTCTATTTTGAAGAAAGCTCTTTGAAGCAGTGCTTTTGACAATGAAAAAGGCTAGGAAAGAATCAATGATTGTATGTGCTGGTGCCTGTGGAATGGAAAGTGAGTTTTCATTTTGATTCTGCACATTTTCTTCTTTAAGTAATCCTTTGATTATATAAATAATGTTTGTTTATCATTATTTATAGCAGCATTCATTATACTAAAAACATGAAAATAACTTATCAAACTCTGTGTGTGAGAGCATGTGTGAGTATGTATGTGCATGTATGTGTGTGTATATTTGTGTGTGTGTAAGTATGCATGCTCAGATGTGCATGTGAATGTGTATGCGCATGTGTATGCGTGTGTACGTATGCATGCTGGTGTGTATGTATGTGTGCAGGTACTTCATGAAGGAATCATATCACCCATATGGTAAACATAAACTGTGCTACAGAATTCCAATCCTATTCCGCTAGAAAATTTTAACAATATGGGACACTATACCTATTGTTATTAAACACTAAACACTATTATTGATTAAAAATTAAAATCTCTGAAGTTATGTTGAATATTTCTAGGATATGCCATAGAAGAAAAGCTAGCATAATAAATTGCCTATTAAGAAAAAAGAAAAAAATTTTTGAAGTTTCATTTTTTTAAACTTTTTCATGAGATTATATGTTATTTTTTTATTTCTCATCTCCCTTTCCTCCCTCCAAAACACTCTCTTATAATTCCTCTATTTGAAATTCACTTGATTTTTTCCCACTAACAGTTGTACAATGCATCAATGTTTACATATGCTCACTTGTATCCTAAATACAACCTACCCAATCTATAGAATGTTACCTGGATATATGACTTCAGGACTGATACTTGGCACTGGATAACAAATTGGAATTCATTTTATGGAGGAGATTATTTCTCCTGCTCTCTCAATTCATTAGCTGTCTGTAGTGATTTGTGAAGTGTTGAAGTTTCATGGCTTTCGCCTGTCCATCAGCATGTTTATTGCTGTTTTCCTTCCTTAGCTCGTGTTCACACAGTCTTGTTGGTAGCAGTTGATATGTGTTCCTTCTGGTAATATTAGGAGCAATAATGTGGTATATGTATGCTCTCTGTGATGGTTCAGATGTCTCAGATGAATTTTTCTCCACTGGGTTGACAATAACCTCTCCAAGATCTGAAGACAATCTAACAAAAAACAAACACTGGCATGAAAAACCCCTTTTTTGAGCTGATGGTCTGGACTCTTCTAGGTACCCAGAGAATGTTATAGACTGTTGATATTGCTCTTGTTGGTTCTCCAAATGGAGAAGGTAAGCCTTCATTGAGTATTACAGATACCAAGCTTAGAGACCCCTATGTTGAAGTTATATTTTAGCTTACTAAAATAGAAATCCAGAATGTTAAAAAAGTAGTACTTCCAAGGCTGACAGGTGGATGTGAGTTAGAGAAATTCAGATTGGATAGTTAGCTTCTCAAGGTTTATTATTTAATGTTTTGAGCTTTGTAAATGTTTTACTGATATTTCACTTCTTTAGAGTAAGCATGTTTTAAGGAAATTTCATCCAACTATTAAATGGGATGACTGAGGGTGTATATGTTATATGTTATTAGAGCCCCCAAACATTTTAATTATTGTGAAGTATAGCAATCTATAGTCATCTCCTCTTTGCATTTTTTGCCACGTAAATTTCCCCTCTACCAGTTTTTAATATCTCTATCTGACTGTGCCAAAATTCTGGAAATTAATTTGCAATTTTACTTCAACTGACCCTAAAATGACTCCACATATATCAGAATTGGAATCACACTCACTAGTTGATACAGCACAAAAGACACCACAGACATGACTGCACAAGCAAATTCTTCATGGGCATATTTATGTTTATGGTAAAGTTTTGAAACATATCTTACACAGGTTCATAAAAAATTTAGCATTGGTGGAGTTTGAGGGCAAATGTCAAGGGTGGGAAGACAGTGGCAGAAGGGTAGCATATCACCTTATGGTGGTTCCCAGTTTGTGGCACTTCTATAGGAATTTAGGTTGGGAGTCCTTTTGGAGATGGAGTCTTGCTGGAGGAAGTATGGCACTGGGAGAGTGTTTTGAGAGTTTAGATCTTTGCTCAAATGCCAGCATTTTCTGTTAGATTATGCATGTCCTCAGCCAGCTTATAATTCTTATCACCATACTTTGGAATCCTTGCCACTGTGGATACTAAGTAAAAATTTACCCTTTCTTCTGCATGTTATTTTTGGACATAATATTATTTTATGTCAAAGAATAAAAGTAACTAATACATTGTTCTTATTTGATTTTGAGAATTTTTAAATTACATTCATTTTTATAACTTGACACTGTCAGTTTAGTGCATAGTTTTTCTATTGATCACATAACTTGTTGTCAAGCTATGTGTAGTCCTGGATGGAGGGGGTGGGCCTTGCACTTCCCACAGGGCAGGGTACTCTGCCCTCTCTTAAGAAGGGAGGGGAAGGGAGAAGTGAGTGAGGGAGTGGGAGGGGAATGGGAGGAGGGGAGGAAGTGTAAATTTTTGAATGGAAAAATAAAAAAAGACTTAATCCTAAAAAAAAAAGAAAAAGAAATAATCTAGTATATTTACTTTTCCATTGGTCCTCTTTTCTAGATCATTGATTTCTGTATTTTCACACATTAGACTTCATTTGCATTGCTTTCAGTGGGGAATTTCTTCCCAAATAATCTAAAGAGGTTTCATGTCTACGTTCTATTGTTTTTTTTCATTGTTTTCATTGATAGAGTTACATTTGGGAAGGCATCTAGAGTTCAGTTCTTACCTTGTGTCTTTATCTCAAATGTCCTGAAGTGAGTATTTCAAATGTCACTCCTGTCTAGAAAGCCGTTCTTTCTTTGGAATACAGTATATGTTTAGAAAAAAGATGTGAAGCTGCTTAGAAGCAAAAACCTGCAAGCCCAGTGCCTAGGGGGTCAAAGGCAAAACCTGGATTTCAAAGCTATCTCAGCTACAGAAGAACTTGGAGGGCAGTCTGGGCTGCACGAGACCCTGTTGCAAAATGCCAATTATTTTTTTTTTCATTTTGAAAAATGTGAATATAAGCTTGCTTGCTTCTCAATTCATACATTGCAATTCATGATTTGGTCGAGTTTGTAGCAGTTGATAGTTGCTAAAGAATGAAGAGTCATTTTCCTTTGGGGATTTGGCCTATGCCTCAGTGAATGGCCTTACACTCCTGCAAATATGAGTAGCATTAATTGGACTCAGGCAGTTGCCAATAAAAATTTTAAAAGACATGAAAATGATAGAGAAGTTCAACATTTGTTACAATAGATAGAGAAAATAAAAATAATTTGTACAAAGCATGACATTTTTAAACAATAATAAAAATCTTTTATAACACTTGCTTATTTTGTGATAAACAATTTATAATTTATTCTAATTAAAAATAATATTCTATTCTGAGTCTGTGTCTTGCAAGGTGAATAATACATATATAATACTTACAGACAAATAATTCATACATCTACCATATTTATGTTATCCTTTCCTTTGATATTTAGATGCCCTCATTTCTTTTATTTGCTTAGTTTATGTTAACAAGAATAGCATTAATTGAAATCTTTATGTTTTGGTTTTTAAAACTCTTCTTTCCTACTTTAAGGAAACACTGCATTCAGTGAGAAATCATAACTTTTTACAAGTATAGAAAACTTTAAATATCAAATGTTTGTTTAATAACAGTCTCTTTATCTGAGTTGTAGACTGCAATTTGAGCCTGGGTTGATGCAGGAAAATGGACCAGACTGAATAAAGTAGTAAGAAGAGAGAGCAAAAGAGGAAAGGGGAAAGCAGAAAATTAAAGATTAATTCAACCTAACAGAGTTGCAGTTAAAACCCACAGGGAGCTAGCCATTCTTTGTATAATGTATTCATATCACCTTTGAAGAGACAAAGCTTTATGTAGGTCATGGCTATTATTAGAGCTATTATTGATGCTGCGGGATCTACCTAATAAGTGTTATCCTGATGCTGATGTTCCCAGGGTGTCTGGACAAGCATTCATCAATTCCCCTCATGCAATCTCACACTGGTTTTTCTTCTTTTGCTGTGGGAACTTCAGGTAACCTTAATGGAATGTGCACTCTGTAGCTCAATAACCACTGGTGTAAACAGGTAATTTTGAAAAGATCCATGCTGATTAATGATTATGTTTGCAAAGTGGGAAAGACAATTATGCATGCAGGGGGTAAAGTAATCATATGGGTCACAGTAAGTGAGTTTTGTATGTGATTGTATTGCCTCTGAGATGCTGCTGTGTGTGATTAGTATAGGCCCCTTGACTAAAACAAAATATACAATAAAGGATATACAAAGTTGTGTGATCTTCTTATTTTTGTTTTTTATGCTTTCTTCATTTAAAATAGACTCTTCTGTCATACAATAAATACATCCCAGCTATAGTTTCTCCTCCCTTCACTCTTCCCAGCTCCCCCAAACTTCCACTGTCCTCCTTGATCCACTTCCTCTCTTTCCTGCATCAGTAAAGAACAGACCTCCAATAGACAAAAATCAGCCATGACAAAACAAAATACATTAAGACTAGGCAAAATCCCTCAGACAGAAGCTGGACAAGACAATCCAACTGGTGGAAAAAGACATATCCACTCCCATGGTTAGTAGTCCTACAAATACAACAGGCTAATAGCGACAGCATACCTCCAGATGAATTAGCATTGACACATGCATGTTCCACTAGCCTCTGGTGTTTTCCTTCTAGTATCTACTGTAGTACTGTATTTATGGATAGATACTTTTAAATTTGATTTTCTCATGAAATATCTTGCGAAGCCAGAGGCTTTGCTGTCCTGCAGGTCAGTTCCTATAACCATTTCTAAATAATCATTCAGAGGCTTAATATTAATTATAATTGTTTGGCTGATGGCTCCAGATTATTGCTGGCTAGCTATTGCATATAAATTAACCCATTTCTATTAATCTGTGAATCACCATGTGGCTGGGGCTTACCAGTGATGCTCTGACATCTTTCTTCTTTAGTGACCACTGGTATCTCACTCCATTTGGCCTTCTTTCTCCCTCTATTCAGATTGGTTTTCCTACCTAGGTATCTTCTGCTTTGTCATAGACCAAAGCAGCTTTATTTGTCAACCAATAAAAGCAACATATATTTACAGCATACAGAAGGACATCTTACATCAATCTTCCTTTCTCCATCTATAGTGACTGAAACTTTTGCTGGCTATAGTCATCTCTTAGAGTCTGCAAGATATTATTCTAGGTCCTTCGGGCTTTTAAAGTCTCCATTGAGAAGTCAAGTATAATTCTAATAGGTTAGCAATTATATGTTACTTGGCCTTTTCCCCTTGTAATATTTAATATTTTTTCTTTGTTTTTCTTGGGTGGGTATTTTGTTTTTTGGTTTCTGTTCCCTTTATGGTCTTCTGTTCTTTGTGATATGTATTTCTTGGAGTTGTCTTGACCTCTGATTTGTAGGAAGACTTTTTCAGTCTCTTAGGATTGGGGGCTGGATGTCTGATAGTTTGGGCTTTGGCCTAGCAGGGGATCTCTCTTCTCCTGATTGGAATGGCCTGCACTTGAGTAGGGAATATCCACTCATTTAAACATGGAGGCAGGGATGGTTGGTGCTGTTGGTGTCAGCAGCCAGGTCTTCAAGGTCCAAACTGAGGGAGTGGGAGGGTTTTGAGTGTCGGTAAGGCTCTTACCTTGCTCCTGAAAAGTTTTATTTACTTTTTTTAATTGCTTGTTTTGAATTTTTGTTGTTGTTTTTATTTTCTTTGGCTTTGGTCTTCTTTATGCAATTTATTTATTTTCTCCAATTGATTGTATTTACCTGGATTTCTTTAAGGGATTTATTCATTTCCTCTTATTTAAGGACCTCTATCATCTTCTTTGTTTTCTTAAGTTTTACCTATGTTAGGATATTTAGGGCCTACTTTGGTAGGGCAGCTGGATTCTAGTGAACTCATATAGCTCTATTATTGACTGTTCATTTCCTGGCTTCTAGACATTGGAGTTTGTTGTGATTTTAGGTCTAAGTTTCTATTTCTGAGTATGTGTTTGTTGGATGAATCTTTTGTTTTTTTGGTTTCTGGTTTGTTTGTTTGTTTTTCTGGATTTTCAGAGCAAGGTTGCTGTGTGTTGTCTGTTTTACTACCCTCCTTGGTTGATGTGTTAACAGAGATGAACTGAGCTCCTGCTGTTGGATGCTCAGACTTAGTGACTGGAGTATAGAGGTTAGGAGGGGATGGCCAGCGTGATCCACAGGGGACGTGGGCAGTATAGAAGGGAGGTGCAGCTGGTGGTCTGTTGCAGTGTAAGAACCGAATCTGAGGCATCGGGTCCAGGGGAACAGAGAAAGTTGGCAATTGGCCTGGCCTTCAATTGGCATGACTTATGGTTGAGCAAGTGGAGTCTGCCTGAAATGTGGGCTAGGATATACTGACAAGTAGGAACAGGATGGTCAGGAGAGATGGTTTATGAGATCCACAGGAAGGTGACATAGGTGGGGGTGGAGTGGGTTTGATGTTAGTGTTCTGTTGTATCTAGCACTAGTGATGAGCCAGAGGGATTGCATCTCTGGGAAGGAACAATGATAGCCTAGCCTAGTCTGAATTCAGGATACATGGTCTTCTGGCAGGTGTGGCCTATGATTGAACAGGGAATGTCCACCTGACTTGGGTCCTCGTACATATCTACAAGCTAGGGGAGGGAAGCAATGAAGGAAGGTCTGTGGGATGCACAGGAGATGTGGTCAGGGTCAGCAGTAGGAGGTGAGGCTTCGGCTGATGGTCTGGTGCAGAATTATGGACTATGAAGAAATGGGTTCAGGGGAGAAGAGAGTGGAGAAGGTTCACAGGTAGCCTGCCTAGTTTTCTGACAAACATGGCTTATGTTTCTCTTATTATTTTTGTTCAAAAATCTTATATACAATATTTTAATAATTTAATATATCTTAAATTCAATATTTGATCAAATCACCAAAACTACTGAATGAAGTGCGTGCTTGATGTTTGCATGGTGATATGCTCAGGAGCTGGATGGTGCTTGGTACAAGTGAGGTCAGGTACCAGTTTTATTTATAAGATGCAGTTTTTAATTGTAGCCATATTCAAATTTTCATGAAAAAATTCATAAATATATTATTATTGGTTATAAACTTTTCCTATAATACTTATTCATACAAAAATGCACATTTAGCTATTTTTCTGAAAGCGTATGTGAATCTATGCTCTCAATTTTGTATTAAGGTGTTTTGTGGATATTTTGTAGATATTCTGCCACTCAGCTTTTCGATTTGCTATTCGTTTTAGTACATCACCCATAAACACTTATTGAGCATTAATCTAAACAAAATGAGGCAGATTTGCAATGTTTTTACTTTGGAATGTTTTGTTGAGGAAAATCTTAATAAGTTCAAAAAGAATTAAATAT
Organism: Microtus ochrogaster; assembly: GCF_000317375.1. Classification (NCBI taxonomy): domain Eukaryota; kingdom Metazoa; phylum Chordata; class Mammalia; order Rodentia; family Cricetidae; genus Microtus; species Microtus ochrogaster. Next base: position 26,177,157 of record NC_022019.1, read on the forward strand.
ATTAGCTTTTGAAGAAAGTCATTGCATATTTCATGAACATCTGGAATATCTTTATCCAGAAACTTCTAAATTAGTTCTAATTAATGGGGTAAAGGAATAGTGAAGTATATTTTCAAGTATCTACCTAAACAAGGAAACATTTGTAGTGAGCTGTTATATAATAAAATTAGTTTATTTTCCTCATGATTATGGTGACAGGAAGGTCTGACTAGCATAGCACTGGCATGCAAGTAAAACCAACTTTGATGTCACACACTAGCCATTGAAAACATGAACCAAGCATGTGCAGTAAGGAACAGTGAAGGCGTAAGTCACAAACAATGCCACAGCAGTTTGAAATTATGATTAATAGGGTAGTATTTATTTAAAGGGGAAAAAACTTACAAATCACCGTCAGCCCTCTGTACAACCAGGAAGGGAGTCTAGTCGCCGGCCGAGCAGGAAGTGAAGAGAGCGAAAGAAGGAAGTGGCCGCTTTTTTAAAGGGAGAGAGACCACGCCCCAATGGGCTGGTATCTCAGCGGCTATAGGCTGGAGGA
>NC_022019.1:26185254-26186800 GCF_000317375.1 Microtus ochrogaster
GCTTTTTTAAAGGGAGAGAGACCACGCCCCAATGGGCTGGTATCTCAGCGGCTATAGGCTGGAGGAGCGGAAGGACCTCCCGCAACAGAACAGTATGTGGGTTCCTTGAATTTATTATAAGCACTTTCATAAATACCAGTGCAACTCAGGATACTAGCCTCATTCCTAGAAGACAGCATTAATCTATTCTCAAGACTAGAAACTCATACAGTTTTTACCACTTCAACAACATTATAAAATGACCAAGCTTTCAGCACATAATCAAGTGGAAATAAATCTTTTTATGTCCAGAAAATCTGCATGTGTTGTCCCTGTAAACTGTGAACATCATACATACCACACCCTGAAGGTATTTTTAAAGAATGGATTAAATGACATAAGGATAGGTCTTTGTAAATATGTATCAAGCTATTAACAATGTATCATTTTCTGCCTTTGGTGGCTCAGCTGTTACAGATCATTTCTCATGGTGTAAGATCATGTTAGGTTTTGTTCATGGTGATTCAAGTGATTTCTGTCAGTCCCTGGACTCTGTCTTTCCCTCTATATCCTTTAAGACTCTATGTCTTTCAAACAGAGGAAGGCTGTGTCACTACCTATGTTTTGAAGCTTTGCACAGATGTGGTATATTTATAAACTTCAACCCGTTAGAAAGATTTCAATAGAATATCAAAGAATAACCTTATGGCCTAGAATCCTTGGAAAACAAAGCAAAACAACAACCCAGCTCATAGACACTTTTCAAAAGCATCATAGCAAGCAAAACCTAAGTTGAACCCACATACAACTGTAGCTGAAACAAAAGAAGGAAAGAAATATGGTTGAGATTAGTAAATTTAAGTTAAAATACAACATCAAAAATCGAACCCTACATAATATGAATGTAGCACAATTCCATAATAAACATTACTGAAATGAAAATTAAACACACATTAACAATCATATACATACAAGTAGGCCCTGTGGTGAGATTTTTTTTTAAAGCAGGAATTATCAATTAATGTTATTACAAATGAAAATTTAAAAAATGTAGTGTTAATAATTATTGCCAGGTGTTTATAATTTCTCTGAAGACCTACATATTTCATTGATATAAATATTGAAACATAAGCTTCAAAAATAAGAAAACAAAGCTTTTATCTTTTGAATTTCATGTTATTTTATAAATAGAAAATCATAGCAATTGTAAGTGTTGCCAGCAAGATCACTTGATTAATATTCAATATACCAGAAAATACTCTATGGGCTGAAGAGGTTGCTTAGTATTCACAGTGCTTGCTGCTATTGTAAATAGTCTGAGTTCACTTTCCAGTACCCACATAGGGTGGTTTATACCTACTTTATTTCTGGTTTCAGAGAACCCAATATATTTGTATGACATCTGTAGGTAGTATTCATAGGAGAATACATGAACATAAGTCCAAACAGAGGAAATAAAAATAAAATAAACCAGCCGGGCGGTGGTGGCACACGCCTTTATTCCCAGCACTCGGGAGGCAGAGGCAGGCGGATCTCTGTGAGTTCGAGACCAGCCTGGTCTACAGAG
>NC_022019.1:26186900-26201323 GCF_000317375.1 Microtus ochrogaster
ATTAACAATTACAAAACAAATTAAAGAACTGAAATGGCAATATCATAAAAATAATACAAATGGAAATAAAACTAATGAGAAGACACAAGACTTTCACATGTAAAATTCTAGACATATTTAAAAGTATTACTATCACTAGAAGGCCTTATACAGATGGCTCTGGAAGAAATAACCAATGTTCTTACTGAGCGATGGACTCTATAAACTACTGTGACAACCAAGCTAGACATCCTTGGTGTAATAGTGGCATGGTTGTTATAAGGGCAGTCACTTTCTGGTTGAATTTACGGCCAATTCCACATGATAAAACACTCTCTTGTTATTGAAAATTCAGACAAGCACCAATAGCTGGAGTTCCCATAAGTCCTAGACCTTATGAAAATGTTCTATTATTTTGCAAAGTGAACATACTGGAAAATTGTCCTGCAAATTAGTGTATCTATATTAATGTTTTACAAAACTAATGGGAAATAATTAACTAACACAGTAAATAACTTTATTTTGAAGAACATTTTCCCTGAAAAAGGACACTGAATCTTTAAAATTACTCTCTATTTTTTTTTTTTTTTGGTTTTTCCAGACAGGGTTTCTCTGTGGTTGGAGCCTGTCCTAGAACTAGCTCTGTAGACCAGGCTGGTCTCGAACTCACAGAGATCCGCCTGCCTCTGCCTCCCGAGTGCTAAAATTACTCTCTATTATTTCCTTCAGATTCTTCTCAACATAATGATATATATTTGAAACTTTATCAACATAAACTGTTTGTACTTCTTTCTTACATATATAAGATTTTGAATATTCAATTAATTTAACAGAAGAATTCCACAGTGATCTGTAATTTAGCTTTTAGCCCATTAGCACAGATACAATTAATGAGGAGTGGGTAATGTATTCAGATATTTTTATTTTATTACATAAGCTGGAAAATGTTTAGTAATGGCATTCAGCAAGTTAGCTTGAAGGATCCAAAGGATGAAACAGTGCTACCTCACTATTGTTACCAAGGTCAACTCTTGTTGCTGTAAGGACAAGTTTTCAGCAGCTTAGGAATAGAAGGAGAACCACAGAGTCATTCAAATAATCACTTAATTTATTTTTCTATCTGAGGGAGTAAAACTTAATTCTCTGGGCTAGTGAAAAATGGAAGAACTCACACACATACCTTCAAGATCTCTCTATCTTTATTTTTTCCTTTACAGCTCATATATCTCAGCAAGATCTTTCAAGCAATGTAAAATTACACTGTGGTTACATTCTATTATTAAGTGAATGATTACAATGTATATAAGTAAAAACTGCTTCCCATTTCCCTTATGTGATTAAACATTTTAAATATTACAGGGAAAAGCAAATTATTCCCACAAGAACCTACATACATTCATATTCAAGCAACTTGTTACAGAGTAGCAGAGTTTAAGCAAGCAAACAAGGTATTTTTTTTTCAGGCAGTTCCTTTACTAGCAAGCAGCCTTTTGTGATTGCAAAGAAAAGATCAATGACTTTATCATTTATATCAAAGGATAATCTTACAATGCACCATATCAATAGTGAAATCATACAACACAGAGAAATATTTCATAGTTCTTAATTACCAACAAATCTTTCTGAGTAATCTATTACTTCTCTGTTTGTTTTATGTGATTTGGAGCCCTAATATAGCAAATAAATGTATTTGACCAAAACACCCATGGTTTTCATTTTAGACACAGATGCATGAAAGTCATATATAACATTTAGATCACTTTAAGCCCATTTTAGGATGGAACTGCCCCTCAAGAAGACACTGTTTATAGCCACTATAACTTACCATTCCAGATCGCCTATTAACACACTTATTATATTTAAAAGAAACTAATAGATGATACATATGGCAATTAAAACTTGAAGAAGTGAATTTTATGCCTGTGATGTCAGATAACATTACGTAATCTAAAAATGGTACCCAATAGCAAGTAGATTAGATTTAATTAAATAAAATTTTATAGCCTCCCTAATTACAGGGAAATATTCATTCAGAAATATTGTTATAGGAAGAAAATGCTTAGCAACAAAATTATACCTGTGTTGAAGTAATAAATAACAAGTATATTTTCAGATAATGACTAAGAAAAAATTAACTGAAGTGGAACCCAGTTCTATGAGAAAACATGCTATGTTCAGTTAATTTAAATATGACCTTTCTATTGAAGACAATGTCCTAGAAACTTCTGAATACTGTGTCTAGGGAGACAAGGAAACAAAAGACTTGTAAATCTGATAAAATTATTTTAGGATCTGATTTGAGGCAGGAGAATACAAAGTATTTTGAATATTCTCACTATTTAGGTAAAAAACAAGGGCTTTGTGTAGGTGGCCTAATATAGAAAGAAAAATTCAAAGCAGTAAGCAAACAGCAGCAATGCAAATTTCATATCCATTCATAAACACTAAGATATGATCGTAGCTAGATTTCTCAGCATGATAAAGCATGGTCCCTTAGGAAGAATATATCTGTGTGTTGGTAAATGTTAATACTATGCTAATGAATCATCTTTCAATCACATACTGAACCTATTTTCAAACAAATCAAAGTAAGTGTACTTTTAAAAATAAAATATAAATATAAAATTACATTTTGTTTTATCTCTACATACTTATATTTTATTTTGTTTTATCTACAGTCTTATAAAAGGAAATGCCTCACACCTTTACTAAAAACAACTCTTAACATAACTTATTAAGTAATTAAGGAACCTGTTGATTTCTAAAGTCTCATTAAATATTCATAATAATATCAGAAGTTGTTTTGAAAAATGTCTCCATCTGTTGATAGTTCATTATGCAGGACATGATATTATCACTTTTATATATAATTTATTCAGTTATTCATCACTCCTTATTTGAAGTTTAAACAGAATACAAAATATACCTGTTTCTTCAATCTAAATTTCGTATTCTTTTATATAAATTTTAACTTCTCCTATGTCAAAATTTATTACATTATAATATAATTGACTATAACTACTACTATTATTAAAAGTATAAAATCAAGGTAATAATTTAGTAGAGTTTGAATTTTGAGAACAGGCAAATAAACAGTAAAATAGTAACTAGTGCAAAACAATTTTGTTGAATTACAGACTTGAATTTAATGTAGAATTTGGGTCTAGGATATATCAACTATGAATATATTTTACAATAAATAATATGTCATTCATTGGAAAATTTCAAAGGAAATATAAATCACAATCTAAATCAGTAAATCCATGCTAGATGGACTCAAGAAGGGCTCCCTATAGTTAGAGAAGCACTCATTGGTTTAACTGGGTTGTTAAAAATTGCATGAAGTTCCAAGGAATCTGGAAGATATGTTTGGGTGCCTTGGTGTAGCTTAAGGGAGGTAGTACCAGGTGAATATGACCAAGATATATCATATACATTTATGAAATACTCTACACAAATGACAAATACAGTGATAGACTTATGAATGATGAGTATAGAATAAGGATGAAATGTATAAGAGAATAAAGAAAAAACAGCCCATGTAATAACAGCACTATATTGACCCAGTATTTGAAACTGAATGGATGTTTAGACACAGGAGGGCTTCAAAACTCCAAGTTGACATGAACAGAACTTTCCAGTGTCTTATTTTAATTAATTCAGTAAGTGTAAAGAAGAAAGAATGAAATCATTTTAAAGACTTCAAGTGAAGTCTAAAGACATAAAAGACAGATTCACCAGAATTGCAGAGTTCCCAGAATCTTGTCTTTGCTGGATATAGTCTTTATTACTCAGCCAAATCATAGTTCTAATAATTTGTTTGGTTAGCAGTTAGTAAAAAAAAATGTTTCAGTCTATATACCACCAAATTTAATGGTGGTTTGACAAAAAATGGATTCCCAAAAGGAGTATCAATTTACGTGGGGCTGTGTTGAAGTAGGTATGGCCTTGCTGGAGGAAATGCGTCCCTATAGGGGTGGGTTTTGAGGTCTCCTATGCTTAAGTTGCACCCAGTGACACAATTCACTTCCTCTTGCCAGTATGTAGATGCCAGTATCGAGATGTAGAAGTTTCACCTCCTTCTCCAGCAAACATGTCTGCTTGTATGCCCCTATGTCTTGCCATGAGGATAATGTACTAAACCTCTGAAACTGTAAGCCACCCCAATTAAATGTTTTCATTATAAGAGTTTACGTTGTCATGGTCACTTGACAACAAAAGAATTCCTAACTAAGACACACACATACTTTTAAAATGTTTAAACAAATAAATTAAAATAAGTTACAAGATTTTTATAAAATAAATATGTATTCATAATTTGAGGTATATGTTGAATGCCTTGTATAATAATGCACATATCATAACTGTGATTATTACATTATTCAATGAACACTGCAATGGACTTTGATTTTATTATACTTTACAACTATTACAGTAAAAAAAACTATAATGGAGAAAATATTCAGATCACATTCCTTTTAAGAAAAGTTATTTTCTGTGGCACTGTAGTCTGTCATAAACCGAACAGCAAACAGGTATTTACTGAGCACTCATGAACTGTTGCGTATGTTCTTAAGACAAGCTCTAGTAACAAAGGGTGAAATTAAGCAAGGAGAATTTTTAAATATCAGTCAATCCATTTGTATTCTATGAGAGATTAGAATAAAATTCTTTCTCATAAAATTCAAAGGTAAAGTCATCCCACATACAGGCTAGTGTAATCTGTTTTAAATGTTTTATGGTTTACGTTGCTCCTCTCTCCATCCTTCCGCAGTAGGTTCTAAGCGTATACATTCTAAGCGTATTTCTCAAAATCAGTTGACAGAAATGGAAGAGCTCTGAGACAGTCTCAAATATCATTTACAATTTGATGCTTAAGTAAAGGCATTTTGTCAGCAGTGAGTATCAGAAGTGTATGCAGAAAGCTAAAATTGCCATCACTGTGAAGACTCACATGGCCACCATGCAATATGTCATAACAGATTGTAGTTACAGAATTAGGCTCTGTGGATATCAGTTGCTCACTTTACTAAAAAATGTCATTTCTCCCAGTTAAATGACACTGCTTATATACTAAACTTTTGCCAATTAAAACCTCTGTTATTGAAAGAAATGACAATAAGCAACAATACATTTGTAGATTTATTGACTTATTTTTGCTCCTTTTACTTCACTCTGTTGATTCTCCAAGTTCAGTAAATATTTGCCTTTTAAAACTATAATTTGCTTTTAGATAATAAGGTTACAGCAAACTAAGGTAACATATATATATATATATATAATTTTTATTATTACGTATATACATACATAATGTAACATGTAATGCAATACAAATATGTAGAGTAGTACACATATATTTAATAATAAAAGTGTGTATGTGTGTGGCACTGTAGTACAATTTTCAGGATTTTGTTTTCTCTTTACCCATGTGGGTCCTATAGAACTCAGAACTCAGGCAGTTCAGCAAGCACCTTATCTGTTGAATTATATTTCCAGTTTTGACCCAATTTTAAGGATACTCAAAATATAGATAAAATTAAATATATCTATATCAATGAGATATGTTAAATAGTCTTAAACAAGGAGTTTTGTGATCTAAATAAAAGTGTGAATCAATAGTAAAAAAGAAAAAGTAACAGATAATGAAAAAAATTTTAAAAATTGAGAATATTAATTTTGATAGGATTTTGTTAGCATGAATGAAAGCTGTATTAAAAGATAATCATGAAGGTTATATTATGTAAAGAGCTTAAGGACACTGAATGAAATAGGGGAAAATTAAGATGATATAAAAAGATATTATAGGAGTTCTACATAGAAATAAAAGAAATGGAAAGAGACAGTAGTTGTTCAAATAGACTTACTGAAAAAGATTTAAAAGATGACAGATACATATCAGAATTTTGAGCCAAGAATATACCCCATTTTTGGCAAAATGTAGAAGACAAAAGTAAATACAAAGTAGGAGGATGAGGAGAAACAAAGCCACAAGTAATGAATTGATTGAGGACAGTAGATACAGTGATGCTAAATGATTGTCAACTTGATTGGACCTTGGATGTACTAAGAGACACACCTATAGCTGGATTCTCTTTGAAAGAAACACACATGGAGAGGAAAAATATGCACAGAATAAATTTCCCCAAGACTATCTGCCAAATTGCTAGGCATATACAATATTTGGTGCTATAAAATGAAAGGATGCTCCTCTATTTAGGTAAACAGAGGAAAAGTTAGGGATCGGAGACCTCCAGGACACAGCAATGAAATACATGATGAGAACATAAAAGAATGTGAGCAATGTGAATGTATGGCTGATCCCATCTCATCTGTTCCCAATGAGAAGTTATTAGGAAAACTGAACCATCAGGAGTTAAACTGGAGCAGCAGTGCTAAAATATCCATGGGATACACCGGGCTACGAGGTGTTATAACCAAATTAGGCTGATGCCAAAACAAATAAAATGTGGGCAGTTTTAAACCACAGCCTAGGACAGAACCTACAAACCACAGTGTCTAGATTCAAAGCTACGGTTACTCAACATGATGAACCACACAATGTGAACAGCTCTCTAGGGAAAATGCAATGAATTTTAAAACAATTATCTTCCATGAGGTACAGGAAGAATTGTCTAAATGAAATTATAAAAGGCGGCATAGCCAGGCGATGGTGGCGCACGCCTTTAATCCCAGCACTCGGGAGGCAGAGGTAGGCGGATCTCTGTGAGTTCGAGACCAGCCTGGTCTACAGAGGCAAGTTCCAGGACAGGCTCCAAAGCCACAGAGAAAGCCTGTCTCGAAAAACCAAAAAATAAATAAATAAATAAATAAAAATAAATAAATAAATAAAAAATAAATAAAAGGCGGCATAAATGAGCTCACATATGGACAAAGAATAAAGCATTTTTATATGCCTGAAAATTAAACATTTGATAATTCCAAGTGAAATTAAGCTTATTATTAAGTAAGTACAGTCTCTGATAAATCAACTGAAGATATCAACCATTAAAGAATAGAATTAAATTTGAAGATAAATAGTTCTCTGAAATTTTAGAGTGACTAAGAAAACATTTAAACATCTAACATGCATACAATTATGGCAATAGAAAGGAGTAGAAAGAGAAAAAATATTTTAAACCTACAATGGAATCCATGAATTTAAGAACCCGAGGAACCCTTAAAATAGCTAAATAAAAAGATAAATAGGTGTAGATATGTGAAAATGATAAATGAACATTGAAAATTAACAGACAATCTTGAAAGCAACCAGAGTAATAATATAGTCTGGTATACTGTTTCTGGGTTTAGTTCTGATTTTTTTTTTTTTATTTAAGTCTTTAACCTTCTTCAAGCCAGTATCTCAGGAGCTTTTCCCATATCAGCAGCCCAAGCTGAAGGAGAGGATCTGATCAATGGTGGGGGAGATTTAAGACTACCATTTCCCTGAGTCTAAGATTTCCAAGAAGGAGCAGATCAGATGTCCTTCCAGCGTCAGGATAATTCAGCCTCTAGACTTGGAATTTTAGTATATGGTTGCTAAATATACATGAAGGTATAATATGACTTTGATATTACAGGACCGAGGGGCAGAATAAAATTTTCATTTCATTATTCTAAATCATTAATGTGTCATTTGTAGAATTATTACTTTCTGTGAGTTTTTAAGAGAGTGGATGGAGGTCACAGGAAGATAATAAGGAAATCATGATGATTACATTCACTAATATTGCTATAAGTATCCCAGTCAGATTCTATCTGACCTCTTCCTACCACACTGATCTAACATACAGTGTGGTAAAGAGACAGAAAACAATCTTCAATAAAACGACCTTATCTATTTTTTTAACCAAGATGTTCCTCTAGTAGTGTTTATTATTTTACAAGATTATAGTGAGATTAATTCTGAATTTGTTTTTAGGTTATGATTCAAGAATCATTTTGATTCTATGATGTCAATCTCAAAAATAATTTTTCTTCAGAGAACATTTAACTTCAATAATTTCATTACTTATATATTTACATTTGCTGCCAAAAATGTGTCAATATTTAAAAAATCTCAGATCTAAAATAAAACAATTTTTTACTTTGCTTAAATTATAAAACTAATCTTTTGCTTCAGGTTACCAAAATAGAGGATATACCAAAGCTGAAAACACGGAAACTTCTGAGATTCTATTATTGAAGACATCTTCCACTGGGTCATGTAACATAACTCTAAAATCTGCCAAACACCATCAAGTTTCATCTTTGTTTACCTTCATTAATTGTGGCATGTATTCATCAATGCTCTGTTCATTTATCTTAATAAACATCAGGACTGATCTGACAGAAAATCATATATGATCAATTTCACCGATTCTATCAGTCACCAACAAAATTCTTCAATTCTATATAAATAAATTTTCATATGTAATTTTACTGCAAATGTCAAAAAGTAAATTTGAAATACCTTTTATGTAGGTGGCATACAAATTACAATTAAAACAAGACTCATAATTTAGAGAGACCAAATATTCGTAAATTTAAAATATTCTTATTATATATACTTTTTTTATAGAATCGCTCCAAATTTATGTTTTTGGTCACTAGGAGCAAATAAGGTATATATGTATAATCATATTTTTATATTTTCATTATATAAAAATTTTCATTTTTCACAATATACATAAATCAGTATACATCTGTGCACATTCATATCATGCAAAAAGTTCACTATAATTTCTTCCTCTCCTTTCTTCCAATCATATAGGTAATATTATTAAAGGTCACATGGGTTCATTACTAGAATTGAGCTTTGTTGGCATGTTAGACATGATTAGAAATTTCATGATAATCTTGTAAACTCAGGAATATTTTCTCTGAACTTTCAAAATAGTATGCATATGCCTTTGGAACTATCAGCTATTGAAATTGTATATAGTCCAAATTGCACTTTAAAAAAACTGCTGGAAAGTTCAAAGAACAAACACAGGTTCTTCAAGAAGTGATTTGTAAGGTTTTGAGTTGAAATTTTTTTTGCCATTGTTACGTCCAGAAAAATCTGGGTAAAAATCAATTAAATCTGAGGTTGAGAGAGAATACTCAATATCAATATATTGCATTCATTTCCCCTCCAGTTGTCTGTCTACAATTGTGTGTGCTCACCATAGGTAATTCCTTCTGGTTGCCTATGAGAAAATAAAGAGGAGAAAATAGTCATCCGGTAACTTATGAGCTTGCCTCCTGTTAACTTGGGAGGCCATTCAAGCAGTCAGTAAAGGTCCTAGGAGAATGGGAACCCAATCAAATTGCATGTGCTATCCAGTATCAAATTCATTTTGAGAAAAAAAAGTGCCACTCTGGCTGATCAGAGGTCACAGGTAGAACAGGAACCGCAGACAGTCAGTCACTCACACAGGTGAAGGGGCCATTGAGTGCAGAAGGCAATGGTAACAAGACAAAGAGTTTCTCCGCTAAAATTACATCAGTGGAGTTATTACAGCCTTTGGTTTTATGGATCCTGTCAAAGAGAAATGACTTCTGCTATCACAGACTAGTAGCCATAGCCCCTGCCAAGTTCTATAGATGCCAACAGAATGGTTCTGCGAGATTTCAACAGAGGCTGATTCAGGAAAAGAACAGTACTACCTTGCAGTGTTCATCTGAGCTGCGTCATGACTTTCAGAAAATCCAATATACCATGTGCATATTTTCTGGCCAAAATCTAATCTGAGAAATCCAAAATGTCTCAATAAAGTTTCCCAATTTAATAAAATCCTGCCTTACATATAAATATTTAAATCTAAAAGAAAACTGCTTTCACTGGCAATAAGAAGTTGATATTTTCAGTTTTTTAACCAGTCTTTTTAAAGCATGATAAATGATCATATTTTCTTTGTATAGATTTTTTTAACAATTAAAAACAGATAAAAGAATATTTCAGTTTCCATGAATCTCCCTGCCCTCTAATACTCTGAGTGTGGACAGGCAGATGAAGATAAAGGAACAATGTTTAGGCATCCATTAAATGCATCAGTAAGATCACAAAGATTCATCTGGGTATAAATTTACCTGAAAGAAAACAACAATTGGTTATGGAAACAATATATCATCTCAAATCCATGATAGTGACTAGTATAAAAGAATCCCTAAAACAGATCTAATATTCAGTTACTTAATATTCTTTAAATATTTTTCACACTCACAGAGGAGAGAGAATGATTCTGTTAAGATTATCAGATTCTCTGTGGCCATTTATCATTATGAATTAGTGTTTTCTCTGCTGCTTATTTATGTTCCTCCTTGACTCTAGTTTAAAAGTTATTCAAAGTGAACACTGTAAAATCAGACTACACAAGCAGAAAGTAAAGCAATCCAATCCATTTGCTGAGAAGAAAATATAGGGAGTCACAGATCTCAGACAGTACTGACCAATATAAACAAAGCAGATGGAAAGTTCCACACAGGTAGAAAGGAAAATAAAATCCCCAATTAATAACTCATACCATCTCAAGAAACTGGAAGTCAGTCCCCACTCTGCTCCAAAAACTAAGTTTTCTTGTTACTATTAAGTAATCTCAACCTTTAAATAAAGTAAGAAAAATCTGCATTTAATTAGCTATATTATGAAAACAATAAAAAATATTATCGTCCAGGTTAATTTTTTTCCTATCTTTTAGGGAATGATTTTTAGCAAGTTACTGAGAAATAATGGCATAAAATTTTTTTGATATTAGAAGATATAAACTCATGGGTCCCTTGACAGTAAAGGGAAAATATTAAAAAAAAGAAAGAATCTAGCACTTAAATTATGTTTATTGCTTCATTTAACAATTAATTGTATTTTATCCTAACACCATTTTCCATATTTCTCCTTATACTCTATCATAACATAAAACAAATACCATAAAATTCTAGGGTACTTACAACTTCTTTGGTCTTCAATGGTGTTCATACATGAAATCTTACAGTAATTGTTACATGAAGAAAACATGATTTAAAGATAGAAAGCAAGCTAAGTAAATACACTACTTTGTCCTTAAATGGATAAAGTCAAGTCTTCTTAACAATTGTAAAATTAATTTCAACCATGAGGATATGATAAAGAAGATCCTAATAAACTTTTAATAGAAAAAAAATAGCACTAAAGATCTGATACTCTGGGGAGAAATGCTTCTGTAAATGTTTGGTGTGAGACAACTCAACCTGTTCTGAAGCTCCAGTGTATAGTCATTTTTCAGCTACCCTTTTACTTGGTAAGTAAAAATAATAATTAAAATTGGTTATTGCTGAATTTACCACATACTAGTGTTGTCAAACATGAAGAATTTTAGTGGGTACCCAACCAGAAGCTTCAACTCTATTGCCTACCATTAATAATTCAGCAAGGTACTATTAACACTATCAGAGCAAAAAAAGTAATTGTAATTGTCACCCATCTTGGAACCCTACAATGCTAGGAATTCTGCAATATTAACACCTTGCAAAATATACTGGTTTCAGTAATGACACAACTGGTATGTTAGCTCCAAGTTAATTTTTAGAATTGGTTTAACACCTACTTCATGAATTGGCAATCATACCTGATAGATCTATTGAGTCAAAGAACCTAGAGCTAGATAGGTCATGGGCTCTATAGGAAAATATATTTTACTGTTAAATAAACTTAGAAATAAAATTCTCCTTATAGCATATTGCTATACCTATTGATCAGTCCATCACACAACCTTTACTAGAAAAGCTTCTTCTTTCAGTAGAAGCATAGTATTGAGATGCTTGTTTTAGTAGAATAAAATACAAATGAAATATCAAACAGAACAAAAATAATTTTAAAATCCAGTGTTTTACTTTGGTAGGCTAGTTGCTTCTTTTTACTCCATCCAAAGCTCTTTCAACATATCTGAAACTAAAACACAATAAACTCATATATCCAGTGGCACATGGGAAATAATGTGGACCACAATATCCTGAAAATTTATTTGAGAAACAAAACAGAAGCTGGTCACCAAAAGAAAGCTAGCTCCCATTGCCCTCTTTAGCAATTTTGTCTAGATAAATCTTAAGTTAAATTTATGATGAATATTACACTGAGAGGTCATATACATCATTATTGCTCTAAAATTTGTGAGTAGAAAGCAGAGAAAGCTGTTGGGAGCGCAGACCCTTAACTTTCTATGACCCCTTGCCTGCTAGAGTAAGCAATTTGCTTTGCTATGCTTGCAGCTGATCTGAGTTTGGAACCCTCATGAGTTCCTGATAACAAGGGAGTAGTTGATGGTGGGCTTGCAGTGGAAAATCCTGAGAGCTGGGGTGTGGCCACCAGTAAAGGAGAACACTATGTAAGTTGCCTTGGAACATAACAAAATGGGCATTATTCCTACAAGAGTGAACTATGTCTCTGGGTTTTCTTTACTCCCCAGACCCTTGCCTGACCATGGTTCCAGGTGGTGCAGGCACCACAGAAAGGAAGATAAGTTTATTTATTTTGTAAAATTAACCTTAGTAAGTGTTCTAAATTCATGACTTATGAATTAAAAGCACCAATGGAGGGAGCTAGCTATCTAAAACCTATCATCCTTATTCTGTATGTCCTTCATAATCTCTAATGACAGATTTGAAAAGTGACATCTTTATCACTCAGTAGCAAATATCTTAAACACACATTCAGTTTCATATATTTCTAAAAAGCAGGATAATAGCTATATAAATCCAGCCTTATATTATCTAAAACCAATCATTTCAGTTATGATAGTTTTTATGGACATGAACATTAGTTCCATGAGGATTGACACAATGCTAGGGAATAATGCAATGACTCTCTTTATGAGTCACCGTGTCTTTGAGAGGAAAGTTGTAACTGCAAACAAACGAATGAAGAAGTATTAAGCCATACAAATTGCATTCGCCAGGCCCTACTGCACAGGGCTTCCTGCTACTTCAGTTTACCCATGTCTGTTGAGTTGGGTAATCAAACCTCACATGCCCTTAGAGGTTTCTTTTGAATTTATGGTAAACCCTCTGTTGTCATCTCATCTTAATTTAAATGTCATAGTGCTGCATTTCAATATAAGTGACAGTAAGTATAACTATTGTTTTATCTTTTTTTTTTCCCTGGGAGTACGCCTGATTTCTTCAAAGAACAGTCTGAACGCTCTTGATGACAGGTTGGACAAGAGTTTAATTTGTGAGGTTGAGCCTCAGACAGGTTTCTGAGAAAAAAAATCATTGCACAATAGCCTTGGGAGCAGTGAGACCCCAGATGCTGAATTTCTTGTAATCCCCTGATCTGAGTGCCTACAGCTGCTCTGAGCAGGAGCCCTTCAGGACTTCCTGATGGCAGGAGAGTGGTTTCTGGTGGGTTTGGCTGGGGCGTGGTTATCTCTTGTAATCTGCCCCTGAACACAATAAAGGGGGCATTCTTGGGGAATTCAAGGATGACCCGTGTCTCTGTCTCTCTGTCTGTGTGTGTCTGTGTATTTTAACCTCCAGCCCCTTGCCCGAAGCTCGCAAACTGGGTGCCAGCGCACAGAGCGCAGACACGGGGGCGCAGTGCGCAGCACAATAGAACACATAATAGTGGCCTAAATAAATAACAAAGGAAAACAACTTGTTTTAAAGTTATAAACATGAGGCACAATGTCATATTAGTAGGGGACTTTTAAAACTGTTCCGATGATGTATGATTCTGGGATTTTATTTTTTTTTTCAGTTGGTATGTTGTTTCAACAGGGTGTTTTGATTTCAATATTGTTATAACACACTTCTAAAAAGGGAGACTGTGTTTCTTCCAACTTTGTTAATTTTCATTAAGATGGGTTTGCCGTTTTCTTTTCTTAAATTCTGATACACGTAATTTTGAGGACTCTATTTGCAATCCTGTATGAAGTAACTTTGTTTATTTTATAATAATTTAAAATTGTGAACATATCAGCAGTGTTGAGGAGAAATGTAACATCCTTAGTTATGTGACAAGTTCTCAGATTTTGATGTATGCTTATAACAAATCCCTTATTTTCATTAGTTATATTTCCAATATAAAATAATTATCCATTGAACACATATTGAGTCTTTTATGCTGCTATTTTTGCCCCCTCTGCTCTAACTATCCTTATATAATTTATATTATGCGTACAGCACTTACATATTAGGAGTTGTTGCAGATGATAGCACTCATTCTAACAGAGTATCCAAGGACTAAGTATGAATATTGATAGCATAAGAAATGATACATTGGAGCTAACCTTTTTTTACTCTTTTTGATTTTTTGGGACCCACTATCCAGCTCCCAAATAAATCATACAGGGAGTCTTATTTCTACTTATGAATGCCTACCTTAGATTGACTTGTTTCTAGCCAACTTTTCTTTTTTTTTAATTTATTTATTTATTAAGGATTTCTGCCTCCTCCCAGCCACCGCCTCCCATTTCCCTCCCCCTCCCCAAATCAAGTCCCTCTCCCTCATCAGC
>NC_022019.1:26202748-26233361 GCF_000317375.1 Microtus ochrogaster
CATTCTTCTACAGATTGACATCCAGTTTTGCCAGCACAATTTGTTGAAGATGCTCTCTTTTTTCCATTGTATACTTTTAGCTCCTTTATCGAACATCAGGTGTTCACATGTTTGTGGGTTAAAGTCAGGGTCTTCTATTCGATTCCATTGATCGACTTCTCTGTTTTTATGCCAATACCATCTAGCCAACTTTTCTTAACTTGAATAATTCCATCTACCTCTTGCCTCTGGGCTTTCATCTTTCTATTTTTCCGTATGTTGTTGCTTTCCTTCTACTTCCATGTCTGTTGTGTATCTGGAGGGTTAAACATTGAAGTCACCCTCCTTATCCTGCTCCTTAATGTCTCTTCTTTTTCTTCTTCTCTTTTTCCTATTCTTTTCTCCGCTTTGCTATTGGTCATCCACCTCTTTATTAGACCAATCAGATGTTTTAGACAACACAGCTTCACAGAGTTAAACAAGTATAACATACAAGAATGCAACATTTATTTGCATTGTTAAACAAACATTTCATAACAGAAACAATATATCTTAAAATAATATTCTACACATTAGTAACTAAACTTCATAAACTATTATTCTAATATTATTAATCCTGATTACACACATACCTATCCCTGCACATGAATATTTTATAGTTAAAAGAATGTACAAGTGAATGAATTTAATGTCTTCGTATATAAATATTTTTTCCTAACTTGGTGAAGGAAAATGTGAACATTTGATTCTCAGTTTATGGACAGGTAACCAAGACTGTCTTAGGTGTGTGCTTCTGAAACAAGATCTCTCATGAGGCTTTTTTCAGCCTGTTAATAGGTATTCTTGCTGTTTCATTTAAGCAGATAACAATGATTGTGTGTTTGCAGCATATCTGCCTTCATTCTCATCCATGAGTAATGATCCTCTGTCCTTTACACTAGTATCATCATAATGAAGCAAGTGGGATGGAATTTGCCTACTCATGTTTTCCAGGATTACCCCCATTATGAATAAGAATACAAAAGCCAGTGTTTAATACAAAAACCTTGGTGGCAACACTGCCTCTGCCTTGTTCTATTTGTTAGAAATGAGGGACATCTCCAGAAAAAGTTCAAGTGAGTAGAGTTGCAAAAGCTTGTGAATATCAAGGATGATGATGTCACATCCTCTGTCTCACTCTTAGAGCTAGCTGCACAATTTCCTGCTTAATTTCTTTCAATGTCTTTCTTACATGTGTATCAAAGAAAGTTTTGTAAGGCTGTTGCTCTTGTACCTTCTGAATTAGAACTAAGTACACAGCCTGCTGATTTGTACCTAAAATTTCCCTTACACCTGCAGCATCATTGATTGGACAGACATGCTTCCGGCATATAGATATGTAAGTGTGCAAAATCTCCTCCTCTTCCATATTGTTAGCATCCATCCCAAGTCAGAAATATTCCTATTCCCATCTCACCCCTTTATACTGTTTCTTGGGTTCGATAATGATTTTGCCTCCATTATACACAGAAGACACCCACCAATCTTCTTGCGAAAAATCTTTTTCAAACTGAGAGATCTAAGAGCATACTCAGACACAATTCTCTTTTGATTAAACGTGAGTGTGTAAAATGGTATTTTTCTTGACATATTCAACTTCCTTTTAAACTCATAGTCTTATGGGAATTATATATTTAATATCTTTCCTAATATCATCAATTTTTTAGCATCATTTGATGTCTCTAACAAGGACCGAACATTTCAGGACCAACCAATAATTCTTTATTCCCTTGCAAATTCCATCCTTGAAATTTATTGTCTTCCACAGATACATTGTTATTCTAATATATGTTTATATCATGTTCAATGTATATTGAAAAAATATAGCATAAAGAATAGTGGGGTAAAAAAAAACTTAATTATTCTGAAAATCTGACCAGTGGTGTCAGCCTATGTCTGAGATTAGAAGCTGATTTTACTGGGAGCACATGAATTATCTGCTCACCACTTCCTTTCCTCTTCCCTCCTGTCAGAGTAAATCAGCCATTGCCAATTTATAAGGCATGGTGGGATTCAAGGGTAAATATCATAAAACAGATTGTCAAGAACACTGTTAATTTAGGCAAAATGATTTATTTCAACTTTTAACAACCAGCTGGGCTCATGAGGCAAGAAATCAAATACAGATTTGTTGAAATGTTGAGCTATTAATATTGAGTGGTCTAGCCTGAAGACCAACAGAGAAAGTCTTGTGAAGATAGCTGCGTTGATATCAGTACAGCCAACCAGGCGACTATCCAAAGTGCAATACATATATCACTGGAATAATTTGCATATGTGGTACCAGTAAATTCAGATTCTCACAGGACTCTCCTTACAAGAAAATTAAACGATGCACCTTCCACCAAATAGGCTATGTTTTACAGTGTAAATTAAACCAGCATTTCAGCAAGTGGAGACCCATTTCTGCTAAGCAATTTTTCAACCTGTGTGTGAAACAAGATATAGCATGTACCAACCACCCCAGATGCACACTAAATCAGGAGAGTATGTAAACTTGATCCATTAAGTGAAAATCTAACACTACCTTGGTTTCCAAGACTTGTTGGTGCTTTCTTTGAAGCAATATGTTCTTAATATCACATAAGAAAAGAAGAAAAGACAAATTTAAAAGCTCCATGATTTAAATTTCTATAATAACTCTGCTTAATGTTTTAAATAACTATTCTTTTTACACGTCACATATCTTTTGTGTTAATAATTTTGTGAGTTAGCTCAGTGGGTATAGTTATATGCCTAAGTATGATTAAGTGAGTTCAATACCAGACCACATGGTAGAAGGATAAAAGCAACTACTTCAAGTTGTCTTTATACCCCCATACAAATGACAAACACACACACACACACACACACACACACACACACACGACAGAAAGAGAGAGAATAAACAAATAAAGATAACAAATAAAATATCCAAAATATTCACATAAAAGAATGTATAGAAACTCAATATAAAGATGCAAATCAAGTATTTATAGAAAATCAATTTATTGCTTCTAAAATTTGAGATATGTAAGTTTTAAAATCTGAAAACTCTAAATTCTGAAACTCTCCATTTTTAAATATATTTATTATTTTGGACTGCATTTAGACTTAGGCAATGTTATCTTTTTGCTCCAATCTTGCTGTTTTACTTGTCTTGCTTATCAGCACAACTAATTAAAATTTATAATTTTGACATACATATGTTTTCACACTTTGTAGTTTTGGTGGAAAAACAAGATTTTAATAAGTTAAGAAATACAAAAACAAAACTAACAAAATAATCAACAAATGAACAAACAAATAAAATGTCATTTGTAAGGCAAGTACTTCTAGGACACCATAATTGATCTTGGCCAAGGCCAGCAATCACAAATATATTTACAGGGCTATCGGGCAAAATAGACTGACTAGACCTGGTTTTATTGTGAATGAGGGAACATTTTTGGAATGTGATCAAGCTTTTCTTACACTAGATAAAGAAATAATATGAGCTTTGAACTAGAGAAATGTATTGGATTTGTTCTTCCAAGGACACTTCAACTTCTTCATATGTATCATAAAGAATAGAGTAACAAGCATTTTAATTTAAATATAAACATCATTCCTTCATGGATGAAGAACATTATTGGCATAAAGGAATAATTAGTTATCTGTGATATTTCAAAGCCCAAGGGAAGTCATAGTTACATAGATGTCAACAAGGAAAAAATATTTTTCCCTCAAGTTTCTAGTAGTAAAACTTCTTTGGCTGGCATAATTACCTTTTGGTCCTATGAAAACATGAGATTCTGTTTAGGTAAACTAATATAGAGATAAAATAAGGAGAGTAACAATAGGCATACTTATTGCTATATGGCTCTTTTTTTTTCAGTCCGGAGTTCTAGTAAGAAAAAGTGTTGGGTACTATAGGAAAGAAAAGACAGTTCAGTTCATTTTTAAAAGACAAAGTTAACACAAAACAAAAGGCAAAGTTAACAATATCTCAGTTATAGAAATGTTATGTTAAAGAGGTATCTCTCATGAGCATGGTTCTGCTATCTCTGTTATCATTTGGGAGAAGTGGATGGGAGGTTGGCTAGGGGAAGGTGATGGGATGTGAGGAGTCATGGCAGAGAGAACTGTGATCAGAATGCAAAATGAATAAAATAAATACTTTAAGAAAATATGCAAAAATTAACCAGAGAAAATAATGCAGAAACTCTTAATTTTTGTTTGTTTTCCCCTATTTCTATGATAAAATACTCTAACAACAGAACTGTATTGGTATGAATAAGAATTTCCCCCATAGGTTCATATATGTAAATGTTTTGAAAGTTACTCTTTTTGAAAGGATTTAAAGGAATAGCCTTGTTGGGGTAAGTGTGTGTAGATGGAAGTTTCTGTCTCACCCAGTCCCACAGCCATTCAGTCCCAAAGAAACACATAGAAATTTATATTATAAACTGTTTGTTTGGCCTCATAGCTCAGACTTCTTATTAACTAGCTTTTACAACATAAAATAACCCACAATTCTTTTCTATGTTTAGCCACATGGCTTGGTACATTTTCTCAATAAGGCATTCTCATCTTGCTTCCTCTGTGTCTGGATGATGACTGCATCTCTCCCTCTCCTCTTCCCAGAATTCTCCGAGTCTGGTTACCCCACTTATACTTCCTGCCTGGCTAATGGCCAATCAGCATTTTATTCAATCCATACAAGTGACAAATCTTTACTGTGTACAAGAACATTATCCCACAGCAAGTGTGAGCTTGCTGGAAGAAATATCACTGGGAGTAGGCTTTGAGGTTTTAGAAGCCCAAGTCTGTCTCAATGGCCCTTTTTCTTCCCTTGGCATGCAAATCTATTTTCAGACTTCACAGCTTTTCCTCTAGCATTATGTCTTGCTGTATGCATCTATGTTTCCTGCCATGCTGATAATGGACTAAACCTCTGACCCAGAAAGCAAGCCCCAACTAAATGCTTTTTCTTATTCAAATTGTCATAATCATTGTGTCTCTTGATAGCAATAGAACACTGACTATGACAAGATCCTTGAAGAAAAAAAAATGGTATATTTGGGCTTACAGTTCAAGTTACATTGTGGTACAGGAAACTCACTGACCTGATCCCAATAATTACATAGAATATCAGAAGAAGGCAATGAATGTAGGCACGATCGCTCTCATCTAGCCTTTTCTAATCATATAGACTCCAAGATCTCCTATGTAGGTAATGCTAGTTGACTTGTTGTTTTCTATCTTAATCAAGATAATTAAGATAATCTTGAATATACTTGTCCATAGACTTCCCTTATTTGAGCATCCTTTGCGTGTAGTTGAGGAAGCATACCACCTAAAAAACAAGTTGATGAATGATATTAACTAATCATTAATAAGTCTATTTATAATGCTTACTATATAAAATGAGAAAATTAAAAAGCTTAAAATATCCAAAGAACATAAAACTTAATTGTCACATTCAAGCTCCAAAAACATTTTATAGACATAATTCCTCCTCTTCCCAAGGTTTCAGATAACTGCTCCACAAATTAACAATATAAAGTCTGCACACAAAAATCTTTTGTAACCCCTCTCCTTAGATAGTGGGACTTCACTAACAGGACAGAGAGTGGAAGAAACTGCATAGGTCTAAACTAAGCTCTCTAAATGGGGGTGACAGTTGTGTGGATGGGGCAGTTCTGGGGCCTCTGCCAATGGGACCAGGATTTAGATCTAGTGCTTGAACTGGCTTTTTGGAGCCTATTCTCTTGGAGCGATACCATGCTGAGCCTAGATACAGGGAAGAGGTTCTTGGTCCTGCCTCAAAATGATGTGCCAGACTTTGATGACTCCCAACGGGAAGCCTTAACTTCACCAAGGTATGGATGTGGTTTGGGGGGCATAGATGGTGGGAAGGGAGCAAGAGGAGGAAGGGGAAATTGAGATTGGCATGTAACATGAGAAAATTCTTTTAAAATATAAATGAAAATCTTTTCTATTTTCTTTCTTCCACTTTACCATTGCATGATGTGTTGAACCAGTGACATGTACAAGCACATTCTCACTGAGCTATAGCACTAGAACTTATAAAAAAAATTGACAGTGGATGCAAGATTTTTCTTTGTTAAGTTTAAATTCCACAGGTGATCAACTAAAACAGGAAGATGAATAAGAACATGGTTTATTAAAGGCATGTCTATGAAGCCTAAATTATTGTCAAGTTGTTAGAGTGCCTCCATTTCTCACCACAGCACTATGGCCATAGATTAAATTTCAAATGTTTTCTGGGTAGCAAAACATAGGATCTTGAGAAATATGAGGAACTCAGCTATCATTTTCCTAACATTTTAAGGATTGTAAAAAAAAAAATCCATCATCTCTGAAAGTGCAAAGAAGCTAAGTCTAGTTTTCTTCTGTTCTACTTATTTAAAAAATGTTATTTAAGAATTTAATCCATGCATACAGTGTGTTTTGATCAAACCAACCACCATAACCTTTTCTAAATGTCCTTGTCTGGTCCCATCCCTCACTATTATATCTCCAATTTCATGTGACGTATTTTAAAATCCTCTATATTATAAAATCCAATATATATATATATATATATATATATATATATATATGAATACAATAATAATTAGTAAAAAAAATGAGGCCATGAATTTGAAGAAGAGGGAAGAAGCAAGAAATGTTATAACTCAAAATTAAAATTAAAACTAAAAAATGTATTAATGAAAGCATTCAACAAATTGAAATAAATTGTCAATGTCATGACAAAGAGTATCTGAAAAGACACTGAAATTTTTAAACAAAGGTCGTAAAGTATTTACCACCCAGGAAAATCCCAAGAAAATGATGTCAGGAAACTGTTCTTCCTGATAAAGCGACTTATCATAGTCATTTATTACTGATAAAAGCCTAGCAAATGGAGCATTTGAACACTCTATAAAGAAGCAGTGCAGCATCTCTGTGGACAGGTGGTTTATGTCAGAGGTGGCAGCAGAGTACAGTAAAGGCAGTCCCTGAGAAAGAATGCCATGCTCATTGTAACTAGCAATAGTCAATAGAAATATATGGGCTTTTTCTTCATGGGAGGATGTATTTGAAAGAATTCCCTATATATAGTCAGGATATTTTACCAGGAAATAAAGCTGGAATGTATCAAGTTCAAGACCAGAGGGAACTGGAAATAGTTTCAGTTATATTCCAGAGAGTAGTTTGTTGACCATGGTTGTAGAGAATAAAATACAGAAAGATAACAGTGAATGCCCTTTGTATGGCAAGTGATAAAAACCATATTTACAGTAGGAATTACTATTGTATTACAAGAAAGTGACTTTCCTTTTACGGTTGCAGTCTTTAAAATAAAAGAAAGATACTTTCCTGTAGGTGCAATATAAGATTTTTACCTGATTTTGAAAGACAAAAAGGATACAAAATCTTCTGATTATTTTTGTTATATTGGGAATACATAGAATTATATTATTGTTATCAAAATTTCTAAAAAAATACATCCATAGAAAAAAGAATAATGTTAAAAAAATCACTCAAATCCGAAAGCAAGAATGTACTTAAACTACAAATCAAATGTATGTATACTCTTGTTACCACTATTCATTCATTGGATACATTAGTATATGTGTTCAGTCAAAAAATATTTAATTGATCATTACCTATCTAAAATTAACCTAATCTATAGTGTGCTGTGCAAGTAAATGCTTCTTCAATTGTGATTTTATTTTTTAAAAAAATAGAACATTGATATAATGACATTTCAAGACAAGTGGAGCCTTTCTTAAATAACACAAATAAATTAAAATTGCATTAAATTATTATATGCAACCACTTTAAGAAAATGAAATATCAATTTCATATTTTCCCAAAATACCCTCAATGTTAAACATATTTTCACCTGTTTAGAAAAAAGTGCTATATTTCTAAAACTTTAAGTATTTTAACATTTAAGTACAAAAAGAAAAAAAGCAATCAAAACAAAAAATAACCACAACAGTGAAATATATCAGATGACTTGTGGTGACTCTTGACGATGCAAATCGGTTTGGTCAGTAATATACAAAATGCAAAGGAGAAGGGAATAGAGACATGATTGGGTGGGTCTATCTGTCTTACTACTACTATAATTCACATTTAAACCTTTACCAGCAATCCCCTGGTTACAGTGGCTTTAGGGTCACTTATTTTATAGTCAGACCTTATAAAAATGCAAACGTCCCTCAGCAGGAGCAGACCTTTGTAACAAGACTGTCATCAGCGGGGAAACTGAGAGGTGGGAAGAGTGCTTGATTCAACACAGGGTTTGAGGTTGAAAACACACTTACCCACTCCAGAAGCGGCTGATGCATAACAAGTGCCCTTTCCCACGATCGCTATTTCTCACACTCCTCTTCCTCTGCCCTGGCTCCCTGGCCATCTCTTTGATGATTTCCCCTGCTTCTCGCCCCTGTCTTATCTCTTATCCTCTCAAAAAGACTGAAATTGGAAGGCTTACTGGGGAAAGCATAATCTCTACCTTAGGTTGTCCTCTAAAAGCTAAAATCTAAACCAAATTCCAGGCTTTAGATTGTATACAGAAAAGCAATCAAACCCATCAACCGGTAACACCCCTCCCTGGGAGTGAATAGGCCTCTACAAACAGCATGCTCCACTTACTGGACCAGCAAGGGCTGTGAAAACAGAGCCAACACTAAAAGAGCCTGCTGTGTACCCCTGAAAGGACGGCTATTTCTATATGGAGAAATATTATCCTTGTGAAAACGTGTGTTTATTTATGCACATGCATTAGTTGTAAGATGCTATAGACCTGATTTCCTACGAACCCTTCATTCTTAAAAGTAGAGAAACGACCTGAATCACAGTGTACATCACTGTCTTTTTTATAATGCCAGAGTGATTTGCTTCAACTGAAAATTTTGATTCTCATTAAAAATAGCCTATGCTGATATGATCAGGAATTTGAATGCAATATAACATGTTTATATATGTCATATAAACATGAATTTAATCCACAAATATTATATGCCTTGATGAAATGTCCACAGAGAATGTATCTTTAGTACTCATGCCAAATAAAAAATAAAACAAAACAAAAAATACTAGAAAATTTCCCTTCATTTAGATGGTATGTTTTATATCATCTATCTTAAAATAGAACACTTGACAAATTTAAAAATCTATATTAAGAATACATATAATATGCAGATTATGGCACATGTATAATTCAGGACTGCCTTCCCAGGCTTGGAGTCCCAGGAAACAAAAATCCCATGAGGAGTTTGCTGCCTTAGACTAGCCCTCCTTTCTGATCCTGGCTTCAGTCATGCCCTGGCAAGGTCCTAACCCTCAGAGGCATGAACAAGAGGTTCAACCTTCCTTCTAGGAGAGGGCTGTCCAGTGATGCCTACTTCTTTATAGCTTAAATAAACTCTAAGAGCATCTCCTATTGACAATGGACCATGAAATTCACTTTCCTGTAGACACAAGCAACCATAATCCCAGGGCACAGAACGAGAAAAACAGATTCCAAGAACTCACTAGTCAGACACTTAATAGAAAGTGCAGTCTATGGATTCAGGGAGTGAACCTAGTCTCCAATCAAGGCAAGAGTGACCTCTGGCCTACACACAAGCATATGTGCAAGCTTATGCTCCTGCACACCTTTGGACACACAGGGACAATAATACACATGCATACCACATACATACATAGAACACACAAACACGGGAGTTTCACTTCAACTTTTGAAAGATTTTCTTTCCCAGGACTAGAGATGCTCCATATGAAGTTGGCTTCCAGCTATAAGCAGCAGCTATCAGTGCATCCTTGACTTTACGTGGTGAACAGTGGTTGATCTGCAAAGCACAGAAACTGCTAGAACGAGTCTCTTGTTACCTTGTGATCACTACACAGCCTCACATGGGATGTCAAAGGTTAGAGATCAGCATTTAAAAAGCCATGCTATTAAAGGCAGCTTTTACAGTTTGGTAAATTTGATAAGTAAAAGTTAAATATACTAAGGCTGGAATCATCTAGATTTTATTGCTAGGCAACAATGTTTAGGAGGTAAGATATATGAAATGCATTTTCCACTTAACCCTACATTTTAGTCAAGGCCATCTTCATATACTGTTGTCCTTCACATATTTTGAGGAGAGGTTCCAAGGCATGCTGAAAAAATGAAAATACGCTGATATTTCAGTCCATTTTGTAAAAGAGTGGGGTGTCTTGTGTAACCTGGA
Organism: Microtus ochrogaster; assembly: GCF_000317375.1. Lineage (NCBI taxonomy): Eukaryota > Metazoa > Chordata > Mammalia > Rodentia > Cricetidae > Microtus > Microtus ochrogaster. Next base: position 26,212,987 of record NC_022019.1, read on the forward strand.
CATATCCTGCTGTGTAACTTCATATTTTTCCCTAATTTATAATGATTCATGTCATGACAATTCCTTATAAATACGTCTTGGACAATATTGTTAAGAGAATAATGTCAGAAGTGTAAATGTGTTTAGTGAACATGAAATTTTTTATATTCTGAAACTTGGTTGGTTGAATCATAGCAGCACATATTTTGAGTCTTAAAATTAAATAGATTTCAGTGTATCCTGTTCTAAAATAACCTTACCTATGAAGGTTACTGCTGTCATATTTACCAAACAGTTTGTGGCACAACAGATCTAGGAAATATGCATAGGTGTGTGTACATATATATGTGTGTGTGTGTGTGTGTGTGTGTGTGTGTGTGTGTGTGTGTTTATGTGGATCCATTAATGGTTAAGGCCATGCAAAGAAATAAATTACAGAACAAATGAGTATGTGTTTCCCTTCTGTCTTTGTTTCCTGATCAAAAATAAGCATTAAACTTCAATCTTAGGACCAATAAACCAGTAAGGGTCCAGTCCAGAATAACGTTCGAGAAATGATCATGATTAGCAGCAAGAATGCAAGAAAAATTGAGGCCTTGAAGTTGAGAACTGGAGATGAAGAGCTTATTCCTGATGTCCTTGGGGACAAAAGCAAAGTGCTCAAAGTCAGAATGCTGTACCTCTCACTACAAATTAATTTAATCATTTAGAACCAACCTGCTGGCAGTCTGTATTTAGAAATATATCTAAGCAGGCAAAAATAAAGTAATTGAAAAAGAAAACAGCATAGTTCGATGGGAAAATAAAACACCAGAACAATTATTTGATAAAAGTCCATAGTAAACAAATTATAAGGCAGGGAATCTGGAAAACTCGAGAATGTGTCTTTATTTGAGACCTATATGACAGGTAAGTCTTTTATGAAATATTTGTGCCCATATATTGTTAAATATTAGTTTGTTTTATAAATACGTAAAATTAATATACTGATTCTAAAACTGCTGATAGTTTACAAAAAAGTGACAAAAGATGAAAGTTATTTCTCTAGATATTTATGTCGCTAATGATTTTTCAAAGCAGGGTGTCATCGTATTATCAGTTCATTGCATGTGGAAAACCTGCTTGTTTGGTATAGTTAGACAAACTAGGATGCTGCGTTCCACTGTCTGCCTCCAGTTGTTACAAATGTAGCAAAAAAGTGGCAAATTTATACCTTGATGTAACTAATTTGGCCACATCAGAGCTATTCATAAGGAAGTGGGAAACACAAAGGATGAAAGGAAACACTAACAGGCACCAGTTCCTCAACACACTCATTCCCAACTTTAATCTGAAAACACATGACTTCAGATTTCAAAGCACAACTTATTTATTTATTTTCCCCTAAGTATCACTGCTGCTTTGCCAATTAATGGGGCAAATAGGTTCTTTTGTGACAGTTCACAGGCTCAGAATCTAGGCAGTTATTGACCACAGTGCCCTGTAAATGAAAATGACTTCTGGGAATTTGAGAGCATTAGAGGTGGGAAGCATCCTGTAACAGCGCCTGCTGAACTTTTGACTTGGGAAGCTGGAATGCCTCCACCCAGTTTAATGGTTTTGAAGTTTTTGTCCAGCAGAGACGAGGCAGCGTCCTGCAGGCAGTTGAATGCACTCATGCTGTTTACTTTGTGTTAGAAGGCTTTTCATTTCTCTGGAGTATTCTCTCTCCGCATGAAGGGAAACAATCAAAACTGGAGAAATCAGCTTCCACTTGAGAACATTAACGCATAAAATGGACATTTATACAGTTTTGCTCATTTTTATTCTATTTTTATATAACTCAAAAGATGGAGGAAAAATGTTCCGGCTTAAATAGAATCTGTTCGAATGGAAAGCTTTATAGCTAAGACAATTAGTTGGTGCTTTCTTATCCTGTAAAGATTCTATACAATATATACAATGTAAACTATTCTGCTATCATCAAATTTGAAAACTTATGTAAGTTAATCAGGAAACATGTTTATTTTCTGATTCTTCTGAATTATGACATATCACTCTTTTGTGAGAAAATAGTTGATCTAAAAGGAGTCCCACCATGCTATTCTTAGGTAAAAGGGTTTCTTTTGTTTAATTAACATTTGTTAATTGATGTGGGATGTCCTTCTCTATATATTTTGCTTGGGGGGGGGCAGTTGAAAATAATGCTATTTTGGCCAATGGCTTAACAGAGTAGTCAGGGCAGAAATCCGAACAGAGATGTACAGGGAGACTAGGTAGAGTCAAGGAGACGCCATGTAACTCTCTAAGGAGTCTGGTGCTGGAAACTTACCTGTTGGCCACAGCCTCGTGGTGATGCACAGATTAATTGAAATGGGTTAATTTAAGATGTAAGAGCTAGCTAAAAATACCCCTGAAACATCAGTCAAACAATCTTCTAATTAATATAGTTTTTATATGATTACTCAGGCCTGGGGTGGGGTCAGGACAAAAGAGCAGTCTCAGTCCACACTTTATACTTTATTTCATTAGGCACAAAATTGTGCACAGTATTTTTAAACTTTTTCTATTCATTTAAGTTGGACTTGGATAATCAAGTATATATAAAGGTTGTATTGGTTGCACATTCAGATCATGGTCCTTGACTTTAGTTTGTTTGGGCCAGTTTAAAGACAAATAGTAAGCTATCTAAAAGATATCTGAGTACTCCCTTCTCCTGTGTTGGTTTTGCCTTGCTAGTCAGTATCCTACATATATATGCATAGTCTCACCAGACCTCAAATACTCTCCTGTCTTAAAAGCACATACACATTGATTTGTTAGTGTGTGTTCATTGACTGCATGCCTAGTTGTCAGCAAGCACTTTAGTTTCTATCAGTAGCCCAGGAATCAAGTCTAATATCACCTTAACCTCAGGTTTATTTTATCAATTAATTATTAGTAATTAATTTTAGTACAATCAAAATACATACTATTTTAAGTCATTAAACCAGATATTATAAAATTAATGATATTTTGAAACTTGGAATTTATTGAAATTATTATATTAGAAAAACAAGGTTAAGTTGATGAATAAGTCATAGGCAATAGACAAGACAAGACACAAGTAAACAAATCACACAACAGCAACAAGAAATCCCACTATAACAACCACCAAACTGTTCTTTATACCTATAATTACACAACCTTGAATGTGTCCAATGAACATATCAGTTTTCCTTGCTTGCTCACACCCAGAATGAGAACATAATTCCACGCATTTGGCAAATTAACAATAAATCAACTACTATTTTAGCACAAACTATATTTTTCCCTCATTCATAATATTTTTAGTAACTAGTAAGGTTTTTAGAGTCTCATCTCTTATGTCATGTACCTTAGTTGAGAACTTCTAATTATAAAGTAGTGACACATGCTTTAATAGACACATTATGACTAAATATTGATATTGTCTTATAGCTATATTTATGTTTATTTTATTCTGATGAGCTCATTATATATATATTTTTCATGATGTTTGTTTTCTAAAACATTTTGTGATCCAAAAGTTTCTTGGTTTTTTTTTTTAAGTTAAAGACAAAGAACATTCCTACTCTTTTTACAGAGATTATATATTTTAAAAAATAAAGTAGAAATTTGGAAATCAAAGGAAACAAACTGGGACACAATGTAAATTAATTCACAAACAGTATTACAATTCTTGTAGCAATACTTCCTGACCTGACAGTCAAGCTCTCTTATTTAAGATTCTATTCTAGTTCTTTCTCTGATATAGAAATTAGTTCTGCAGCATCTAGAACAATAAGTAACTCTACTGACCAAGCGAATGTCAGAGTGTTCATTCCTATGTAAAGGCATGAACTATGCAATGTGAAAATAAGCAAGTGGGCTCAATTTTAACTTTTAATTACCTATTGATCGCCTCATTGATCTGTGAGCAATCTCTACCTTCTTAGTTTCTGATGTGAGTTCCTTCCTCACAGTCTCTCGATGAGGTCATTTCTTAGAGATTCTGTCCTACAATTGAACCCACTAAGGTTGTGTTACTTTTTTTTTTTTTTTTTTTGGGTTTTTCGAGACAGGGTTTCTCTGTGGTTTTTGGAGCCTGTCCTGGAACTAGCTCTGGACCAGGCTGGTCTCGAACTCCCAGAGATCCGCCTGCCTCTGCCTCCCGAGTGCTGGGATTAAAGGCGTGCGCCACCACTGCCCGGCTACATTTTTTAAAATTATGATTGGCTTTAAAGTAAGTCTGAAGGAAGACCATGACTGGGACGGGAGAAAGGATTATATGTGAAGGACATTTGTCTCGCCAGTAGAAAATGTGTTCAGATCCAGCACACAACTTGGGGTAGCTCACAAGGAACTTTAACTTCAGTCTCAGAGAGTCTAAAGCTCTCTTCTAGGTCCTCCTATATGCATGAAATAAAATTACAAGAAACTTAAGTTTTAAAAGGTCAATGATAAGAATACAGATATAGAAAATGTGGGTTAGACCTCCATGCACATGAGTTCTTGCAAACAAATCCAAAAGGAAGCTTATTTCATGTGTTATAAACACCCACATTAAAGAAAAATTATAGTTCAATTGATTTGAAGATTTTCTCTTATAGTTAAAGTAAGAAATTTCCAACAGGACAAGACAAGGCTAATTCATACCTGTAAAAGGATCCATTATTTTTTTACTGATTTGCCTTATTGCAGCTTCTCCGTGTTCTTTGAGCTAATCCCCTACATAAAGCATGATTAAGATGCGATTAAATAAATTCTGAGTGAGGTTTTATCTCACTTTATCTTAAAATGTAAATCTAATTGTATCATCTTGAATTTCCCAGGAAACTTGTACATAAAGTGAATCAAAGGATAATGACTTATTAGGGATTCTGTTTAATTTTAAAATGAGTATAAGTCAAAACAGCGAGGACTTGTGTTCCAGGTTCAGGTCTGAACTGTGAAATAACAGGAAAGTCTCGGATTGCTGAGGACGTTTGGCCAGCCATGTGAGGAAGTTCACAATGCTCATCGCCCTTTAGCAGTCCTACACTTGGAAAGAAGTGGTCTGCTCTAGTGTCCACAGCATTTGCAGTCATAGGCACCGAGTAAGCCAGGAACCATGATGGAGCATTAGCATGGGCATGGATCTTATGAAGAATCTTGAACTGTGGTTGTTGAGGCCATTAGCTCAACAACCATTAGGTTCTTTAGTTGTTTTCTTCAGCAGAGAACTGAGTTACCTTCCTTCAAGTTTCTACCACAGTACATTTTAAGAACTTCTTCTAAAGTTATGGACTAGTAATGTGGTACTCCAGAGGCATTTAGTATCAGAATACCTTATTACAATCTTCTTTTACCACTTTGAGGTTAGAATTGTAGCGTTAGGATGTAGCAAATATATTTACATATTAATTGAGGTGAATGTACTAAAATAAGTTAACTTTTTACATCCAACAGTAGTAATTTTCATCCGACAGTTCAGACATAATTATGATTTATGATTCTAATAAAAGTAGTGGAAGTGTTTGCTTTCTTAAGAACCAGACTTTTCATGCATTTAAATGTCTCTCTCTGTTCCTCTGTCTCTGTGCATTGCAGGAGGCTGCTTGTTGGCTTGTTGGTTTCTGGATATCCAGACTCCCAAAATAATCACACAGAAATTATAATAAATTAAATCACTGTTTGGCTCTAGCTTCTAATTGGCTGATGCTTACATATTAATGTAACACATTTCTATTAATCTGTGCATCACCATAAAGTCATGGCCTACCAGCAAAGTTTCAGCATGTCTGTCTCCCCCACCATCGCCATGGTTTCTGCATGATTTCACCTCCTTTCTTACAGCATTTTGTTTAGTTTTCCTCACCTAACTAAGGTCTGCCCTGCAATAGGTATAAAGCAGTTTCTTTATTAGTCAGTGGTATACACAGCATACAGAGGGGAGTCCCATATTATCTCTGTCTCTCTGTCTCTGTCTGTGTGTGTGTGTGTGTGTGTGTGTGTGTGTGTGTGTGTGCGTGCATGTGGAACTCAGAACACATGTGACACTCAGAGGAAAACTTGCAGGATTTGTTTTTTTTTTCATGGTGTTAATCTGGGAATATAATTCAATTCACCAGACTTAGCAGGAAGTACATTCATTTGCCAGCTGAGATATTTTTCTAGATCTAAGAACACTTTTTCATATGTAGAATTTAAACAAAAAAATATTTGGGAGTAAAAATTTATTTTCTAATATCACTCTATGGGCAAAAGAGAGACCATTCAAGGCTGGCAATTTAAGTCTTGACTTTTCAAAGACATGGCAATATGAATGAAAGCTGCAACAATACACCTCCACCTCCTCCACTCTTCATCACTGAGCAGATATCATGAGTCTCTATTTTTTTTCAAATATTACTCACAAAATATCAATTTTCCTATTCAAAACTACTATGCACAAATGTTTGAAGAATGCTGGAGATATTCAAATGGTGTCAATCTAATATAGAGAATTGTTTTGTATTTGCTTTTTTTCCATGAAAATTTTATTCTTCTGCAAGAAGCTTTTATTTTTCCTTTATGAAAAATCTAATGACAATTTCAGATGAGTCAGCTGCTGCAAGATAGAAGACCAGGACTTTTATTTTGTGAGGGGGAGTTTAAATTACTTTACTTTTTCGCATGACTGAAATTTAAATTTTGAGATTGTATTTTTGCACCTACCATCTTTTGTTTTATGTCCTCATAGTTCTACCTAGTGTTTGCATTGTTTGACCTAAAAATAAAACATATTCATACCATCAAATAATAGCTTCTTGTTCAGTTAGCATAAAGCTTCAGCTTCTGCACATATATATGATAGATTAAGAAATTTCAAAGCATATATAATTGTATACTTATATAACATTACTAAATTTAAAGTATTTAAAATACTGATGGGATTTGGAATTAAAAGTATTTACAATCATTTGAAGAAAAACAATAGAATTAAGGAGTAAAAAAAATCAATAATTATAGTTAACCCTACTGTACTTCTGTAATAAGTCTAATGGAAAAGTAATTAAATTTAGCAGAGCATCAAAACCACAAATTATTTTTGTCATAAGATACTATAATTTCATGTACATTTAAACATGATTTTGTCTCAGGTTGAAGTTCAGGGCCACAAAGAGTAGTCAGAAATCCTAAGAGCTGAGACTCTCATATTGCAGCTTCAGAAGGCAGAAGAGGACAATGAGTATTAAATGTACAGCTTCAAAGAAAATGGGATTTTCCTCAACATCAGTAAGATCAACTCTGAAGTAACAAGAAACACTGCTTCCCCATTGAATTATAGATACTGTCAAGTGGAAGTCCTGGACACAGATACAGAATGAGGACAATCATCCACCCTCCTAGTGAATTGTTAGATCATTGTCTTTCCCATTGTGAAGGCATGGAATATATGTTTTCTATATGTTCTACTTCCCAAAGTTGGTTTTCTTTGACTGAACTTTTTACAAATACAACTTAAATGTCAGTAATGAAGCAATGAACATGCCAATCTCTTTCCAGGAAGCCTTTGGGCAAGAAATGGAATTTCTATAATATGATTTGGTGACTCTCAAAATCACAGAAGTCCTGGGCTCCTGTAAGTAATATCAGAACAAAAGAAATATTTTTGCTCTCTTGATGTGGGATTTTCCTCTGTATGATGTGAATACCATTGATTAAAAAAGAAACTGTCTTGTACCCATGATAGGGTAGAATAGAGCTAGGTGGGGAAAACTAAACTGAATGCTGGGAGAAAGGAGGTGAAGTCAGGGAGAAGCCATGTAGTCTCACCAGAGACAGATGCCAGAACTTTAATTGGTAAGCCACAGCCATGTGGTGATACACAGATTAAAAGAAATGGGTTAAATTAATATGTAAGAGTTAGCCAATAAGAAGCTAGAGCTAATGAACCAAGCAGTGATTTAATTAATACAGTTTCTGTGTGATTATTTCTGGTGTAAGCTAGCCAGGTGGCTGGGACAAACAAGGGGCCTCTCCTCTTACAACATCTGTTGGATACTATGGCCCAGGAGGCTGAAGATGGATGCCCTAATGGTACAGAAGAACTTTGGGTGACTTTCCAGGCAGGTGGATGTCTCTGTCATTTCTAGAGTTTTGAAAGTTGCTTAAAATGCAACTTAGGTAATATTATATCCTTCTGGAGTCTTTGATAGACTTGAAGAATTTATAGTTATAGTTACAGGTTTTCTTAGTTATGGTAAAAGACAAAGTTGATATAAACATTGTAACTACAATTCTTGTTTGATATCTGTTTTCTATATGTAATTTTACCATGTTAAAGTTAAATCCTTAAATTTTTATTTAAACAGAAAAGTAGAGATGATGTGGGATTCGCCTCTGTATTCTATGAATACCACTGATTAATAAAGAAATTGTTTTGAGCCTGTGAAAGAGTAGAATAGAACTAGGCAGGGAAAACTAAACTGAATGCTGGGAGAAAGGAGGTGGGGTCAGGGAGAAGCCATGTAGCCCCACCAGAGACAGATGCCAGAACTTTAACCCATAAACCATGGTCACTTGGTCACACACAGATTAATATAAATAGGTTAACTTAATATGTAAGAGTTAGCCAATAAGAAGCTACAGCTAATGGACCTAGCAGTGATTTAAGTAATACAGTTTCTGTGTGGTTATTTCAGTTCTAGGCAGCTGGGACAAACAAGCAGCCTCCTACAACACTCTCTGACAGGTGGGACTATTCTTCCCAATAATTGTCTCTGAGCTTTTATTAATCATGCTTGAGATAACAGTGAAAGACAGCGAGGTCTACCTGGACTCCATATGTTGCTTTGATATGGGCTTGCCTCAGTGACTAAGTATAAACTCCACTGGCCAAATGATTTACAGCTGAGTTCTTTCTGGGTACTTTTTTTTGTCCAGACTGAAATAATAGTCCAACTCTTTCACGTGGTTCTTTTTAGATAACTGTGTAGTGCTATTTAAAAAAAAAATCAAATTTCTTGTTAACATATAAAGATATCAAAAGTCATTTCTAGATTTTGAATTTTTTCTTTTTCTTTTGTATTCCTCATTTTTTATTTTTATTTAATTGAAATCTTACATACCAGTACCAGTTTCCACTTCCTTGCTTCCTCCTGCTTGTTCCACCTCCCCCCATTGCAATACAATCTCCCATCAAATCTTCAGAGCTGGTAAGTCTTCCCATGGGGAGTCAACAAAGTCTAACACATTGTTTTGAAATAGTACCAGGGCTGTCCCCACCATATCTAGGCTGAACAAGGTATCCCTCCGAAGAGAATGGGCTCTACAAGGCAAGTTGAAACAGTATGGATAAATACTGTCTCCACTGCCAGTTACCACACAGACTGTTACGGCCATCCAACTGTCACCAGCATTGAGAGGGCCTACTTTGGTCATATGCTTGTTCTTCTACTATCAGTCTGGATTCAAGGAGCTTCCAGCTGTTTCAGGAAAGATGTTTCAGTTGGTATCTCATCATGGTCTTGACTCCCCTGTATTTTAAGCAAGAATGAATCAGAAACACATACTAAAAACTGAATTTAAGGGAACATTCCAAAATCACCAAGAACACACACACACACACACACACACACACACACACACACACACACACAGAGAGAGAGAGAGAGAGAGAGAGAGAGAGAGAGAGAGAATTTGAAGCAATTAATGCTAAAAAAGAAATGCTATTTTTCAAGAGTTGAGTATTTAATGTGAAATTACCTTGCTGAATTACATAAATGTCCATGCATTTCTACATGGCAACATCAAATATCAAGACAACAATTAATTCAGTAAATGGAAAAATATTATTTACTAAAATATAAGTAGATATTGCTAGAGTGTAAAACCTAATATTTTTTGCCTTTTTATTTAAAAATCTTTGTGTGCGTTAATGATTGTACCTATTCTGAATTTTGCCCCTAATTAAATTTACTTTACAAACCTTTGAGTTAACTTACCAGTGAATGTATGTGGCAAGCAAAGGAAACCCCACAGCTCATCATCCTCTCTGCATTCTTTCATCTATGCTGTCAGAACCGTCCATTCCTGCTGAGGAACTCCTTGGCTGTCAGCAGGAGCATAACAATGACACTTGGAGCTCCCTTTCTCACGTGTGAATAACACAAACTTGAAACAGCATATTTTCTGCATAAGTAAAACCTGCAGAAAAGCAGGTGTAATAATGACCTCTAACATGGAAGAAGAAGGAGTTACTGCACCGTGAAACGTAAAGTCAGACTAAGAAGATAATTAACCGTCTCGCTTGTACTTGCAAAAGGAAACATTGAAGGGCTGTCTTCCCTGCATTTGGCTCAGCATCACCTAAATGCTTCCCACTGACAACTCCTGTGGATAGACTTTTGCTTCTTTTGTTCAGAAGTCATGCTGGCCAAAAGATCAAAAGTGAACCTGGCAGGGAACTTCCAATCCCACAGCCATACAGGCATTGCTTATATCTGCATCACCCTGGTCCCAGACAGAAAATAAATACCACTCCTAACCTGCTCTCATGGCCATGAAATCAGCTTAGGTCATTAGAAATTAGACCATTTCTGAAGTGCAATCCCTAGGTGCTATAAAGATTCAAGCTATCGTAAATTGAAAATTAAAAAGAAACAAATAAGAGATGCTAAGAGGAGCTATTAGTTAAGTACCTAGATGGATCCTGTATTCTTTCAGAAAGAACTGTATGTATGCTACCAAACATACTTAATCAGATATACTTATTATTTTTAAATACTAATCTATGTATAATGTGTGTGATATTTTACTATCTTAAGTAACAGAATTAATGTTACTTATTTGATACAAAAGAGGCACTCAAATTAGTCATTCACCTTTTCCCAACTCAGTGAAATCTATTTAATACATCATTTTAATAGATTCTCAATTGTTGTTGAATGTACTTTTTCATGTGCAAATTAAGAGAGATAATACTTAAAGTAGTTTTAAAGCTACTTTAAAATTTAAGACAAGCTTAATTCATTGGTTTTAATATAAGTATATGATATATTATGAGGCTTTAAAAGTTGTGTACTTAGAAATTACATATATTTCAGTTGGAATTCATAGCATACAGTTCCAGGGTAACTTTATCTAAGCATCGAATTATCATTAATGCTTTGTATAAAATATCTTTCATGTGTTGTATTGTAAATTATAGGATAAAATAATGATTAATAGTAATGTACACATTCCTGAAGCAATCTTCTTCAAAATTTGCCAGTTCTATTGAAGCTCATTTCTGGTGCAGATTAAAGCAGCCTCCATCTTTTTGGCAACAATTAGAGGATAAGATCTACATGGGCTGTATGATTTGAATTCACAGTAGTAACCTGTTTTGTTTGTTTGTTTGTTTGTTTATGAGAAAGGGTTTCTCAGTAGCTTTGGGATTTGTCCTGGAACTCTCTTTGTAGACCAGGTTGGCCTTTATCTCACAGAGATCCATTTGTCTGTGCCTGCCAAGGTGCTAGGAATAACATCATGTACCACCACCATCAGGCAACATTTTCAGTATAAATTGCGAAGTTATTCCTTTCATTGTTCATCCACAGACCTGGATGCTGTATATATTGGGTTTACCTATAAAGGTGCACATGTCTCAGTACTTTCTGAAAAACGGTAGTATAGATTTGGAATGGAAATCTGAATCAAAACACATCCAATAAGAACAGTTATTGGAAGTTAAAGAAGCTGGACAATGGAATAGAAATGAAGCTAAGGCAATAGGAATTCATCAAATACCACAGATAAGATACTGTTAAAATTTTATCTGGTCCTTCAGCTCATGAACACCCTTAATGTTTTTCTATGCTGAGAACAACTTATAAATTCTCAGAGTGATAGAGGAATTATAAATAACGTTGAAGTCCACCAGAGACTAGTGTATAATTTCTGTTTACTTTTGGTCTGTATCCATAAGACCGACAGTACAGTTCCTTTGAAACTCACTGGTTAATGGTTTTAGAAAACTGACTTTTTCAAACTCTCACAATTTGCTGATGATATGATAGTTTACATAAGTGACCACACAAATTCTACCAAGGAACTTCTACAACTCATAAACACTTTCAGTAATGTAGCAGGATACAAGATTAACTAAAAAGATCAGAAGCTTTCTTTACACAGATGATAAATGGGCTAAGAAAGAAATCATAATAACATCACCTTTTACAATAGCCACAAATAGCATAAAATATCTCGGGGTAACTCTAACCAAACAAATGGAAGACTTGTATAACAAGAACTTTAAATCTTTAAAGAAAGAAATTGAAGAAGACACCAGAAAGTGGAAAGATCTCCCATGCTCTTAAATAGGTAAAATTAACAGAGAAAAAATGGCAATCTCACCAAAAGAAATCTACAGATTCATTGCAATGCCAATCAAAATCCCAGCAAAATTCTTCACAGACCTTGAAAGAACGGTATTCAACTTCATATGGAGAATCAGAAAAACCCAATATAGCTAAAACAATTCTATATAATAAAAGAACTTCTGGAGGCATCACAATCCCTGACTTCAAACTCTTCTACAGAGGCACAGTGCCGAAAACAGCCTGGCATTGGCATAAAAACAGACAGGAAGACCAAAAGAACCAAATCAAAAACTCGGATATTAATCCAAACACCTTCGAACAACTGATTTTTGACAAAGACGCAAAGATATCAAATGGAAAAAAAGAAAGCATATTTAACAAATGGTGCTGGCAACTTGTGATGACCATAAATGACCATATCTTTCACCATGCACAAAACTCAAGTCCAAATGGATCAAAGACCTCAACATAAAGCCAACCACACTGAACCTCATAGAAGAGAAATTGGAAGGCACACTTGAATGTATTGTCACAGGAGACTACTTCCTAAATATAAGCCCAGTAGCACAGACAGTGAGAGAAACTATTAATAAATGAGACCTCCAGAACCCAAAAAGCTACTGCAAAACAAAAGACACAGACAACAAGGCAAAATGGCAGACTACTGAATGAGAAATGCTTCACCAACCCCACATCAGACAGAGGCCTGATCTCCAAAATATACAAAAAACTCAAGAAATTGGTCATCAAATTAACAAATAATTCAATAAAAAATAGAGTACAGACCTAAATAGAGAACTCTCAACAGAGAAATCTATAGTGACTTGGATACACTTAAGAAATGTTCAACATCCCTAGCCATCAGAAAAATGTAAATCTAAATAACTCTGAGGTTTAATCTTACATCTGTAACAATGGCCAAGATCAAAAACACTTATGAAAACTTATGTTGGAGTAGTTGTGGGCTAAAGAGAACACTCTTGCATTGCTGGTGGAAGTGTAAGTGGTGGTATAGCCCCTTTAGATATCAGTATGGTGATTTCTCTGAAAATTAGTAAACAACCTTCCTCAAGACCCAGTAATACCACCTTTGGGTATATACACAAAGGATGCTCAAGTGAACCTCAAGGGCATGTGCTCCGCTATGTTCACAGCAGCATTGTTTGTCATAGCAAGAAGCTGGAAACACCTAAATGCCCTTTTACCGAAGAATGGATAAGGAAAATGTGTTACATTTACACAATGGGGTACTACAAAGCAGAAAAAAAAATAATGACATCTTGAAGTTTGCAGGCAAATGAATGGAGCTAGAACACATCATTTTGAGTGAGGTTATCCAGATACAGAAAGACAATTATCACATGTACTCAGTCATAAGTGGTTTTTTTGTTTGTTTGGTTTTTTTTTTGTTTTTTTTTTTTTTTTGTTTTTCGAGACAGGGTTTCTTTCATAAGTGGTTTTAAAACATAAAGCAAAGTAAACCAGCCTGCAAATCATAATCCCAGAGAACCTAGACAACAATGAGGACCATAAGAGAGACATCTATTCTACATGGGAAGTAGAATACAAGATCTCCTGAATAAATTCGGACAATGGGAACCATGGGAGTGGGTTGAAGGCGGGGTGAGGGGGTGGAGAAAGAGAGGGGAGCAGAGGAAAATGTATAGCTCAATAAAATCAATAATAAAAATAAAATAAAACGGACTTTTTTTTTTCCTAATGTAAAAACAGAATAACATAGGTTCCAAACCTTTACAGTTTATATTGAGGAATGGGACGTCACAGGTAGGATACATCTGAATAGCTTTCTAAAAGAAGTAATGAATGCATAGATGTATTCTTAAGCAAAATTTATTCGCTATGAGTCAAATGGCAGTTTCATGAGCACGTTCAATGCCAGGTAAGATACCTTAGAGAAAAAATCTACAACTTTAAGGAGAACACCATCAGAAAATATTTAGTTTATGCGTTTTTGTATGTTTGTTTGTTTGTTAACTTACCAGCGAATGTATGTGGCAAGCAAAGGAAACTCCACAGCTCATTCATCCTCTCTGCATAATTTAATCTATGCTGTCAGAACTGTCCATTCCTGCTGGGCTACAGTGGAGGAACTCCTTGGCTGTCAGCAGGCGCATAACAATGACACTTGGAGCTCACATGTGAATAACACAACTTGAAACAAAATAATTTTGTCCATAAAATGAATTATTTTTGAAATATACAATTCTAAAAACAATCTTAATATAATTTCATATACTCAAGTTTAATAAAGTAGCTAATAATTTTGGGAAAATACTTTTCTTCTACAGTACAATCATTCAAATGTCTTTTAGTTAAAGTAAAACAAATTCACAGATATTGTAGCCTTGGGTTTAGAATTAACTAAGCCCACAAACAATTTCATTTACTATTACGTATTAACCAGTTTTACTTTAAGGTAGTATGAGAGCTGATCAAAATCTGTCTCACAATTGTCTCCATAATTAGAGAGGTTAGGGAAAATGGCAACTTAATAATGCATGCCAAAGACACTTCTGAGATTAATGTGATTTTATCCAGTGGATAATAAAGGAAGGTAACCCAATTTTCAGGGATTTTCAGTGAAAGGAAAAGATGTGCATCTTCCTACTTCCTCCTATTGTAAGAAGCATAGACAATAGGATCTGAGATTCTGAAATCCCCATAAATTCTGAATTAGCATAGTGAAAAAGTAGAACCAGAGTGCAAAAACCCATCCATTTTATCTAGTGAATGAAAATGATAATTTTATTAATGATTTAAGCCTGTTATTAATAGAAAATATCAATCCTCATCAGTGAAGTACACGAACCACAGATTTTTAACTGATAGTATTATTTAACAGTAATTCATCATATTATTTATGATACAGTTGTTAAAGATTAAATGAAAGCTGTCATGAGCATTTATTGAAAATATTGACTCTTATAAGTACCTGCTTTTGAAAAATATATTTAACTACCACTTTAGCTCACAAGACAACCCAAGCAGAATAAAGCCTCCTTAACTTGAAGTCAGAGCCATTCTTAATTCTATAGTAGGTGTGTTAAATCATCAAGGTATTTCTGTCTATGCACTAGTAATGCCTACTCTAGCCTATCCCCCTCCAATGTTAAAGGCACAAAGAGTAAGTATCTATGTCAGTCCTTCAAT
Organism: Microtus ochrogaster; assembly: GCF_000317375.1. Classification (NCBI taxonomy): domain Eukaryota; kingdom Metazoa; phylum Chordata; class Mammalia; order Rodentia; family Cricetidae; genus Microtus; species Microtus ochrogaster. The sequence continues at coordinate 26,228,442 of NC_022019.1, forward strand.
GTCTTTTCCATTACTCCTGTGTGTTCATTCTATTGATATAGTTTCAAATGTTATTTATGATTGCTAGAAGTAGACTTTGTAAAGGAGCAGGATCTAACCTTGTCTATTCCAAAGTTTCATGTCCTTAGACAGACTGACCCCTAATTCTGTAATGCAGAGTAAAAGAAACAAATAAAAAACTAATGGCTATTAGGATAAGTTCCCATATTGGATGCCCATTGAAAATTATCATGTATATATATGATATACATACATATAAAACCAGATTCAGTAGATTGTGTTATTTGTTCACACACATGCATACATATTGATATGTATGCAATAAAATAAAGACAAAGAGACTATCAACTTCAGAGTAGAGATCATTGCAACACAATTAATTAATAAAATCCCAGAGCCAGAAATTGAGATTCAGTCTGAAGGTCAGAAAAGCAAAAGAGCCAGTCACTGGCTCTTACCTCTGCTGTACTCTGAAATATTGGTCCTGCCTCAAGAAATCTCAGAATGAGACTGGGTGTGAAAGCTATCTCCTTCCATTTTATAATCCTCGCTAGTGCTGGGATTAAAAGCATGGACCACTATCACCTGGTTTCTATGACATACTCTGGCTACTGGGATTGAAGGTGTGTTCATGTGGGAAGTACTTCTGTATATGTGTTGTTTTTATTGGTTAGTGAATAAATAATCTGCTTGGGCCTAGAACATGGCAGAATAAATCTTGGCTAGAAAACTAAAATGAATCCTGGGAGAATGTAGGCAAAGTCAGAGAGATAGTATGTAGCCACTGAAGGAGACAGACACTCAAGAACATTTCTGTTAAACCACAAGCCTAGTGATAAAATATAAAATAATAGGAATGGGTTAATTTAAGATGGAAGATCTAGCTAGAAATATGTATAATCTTAATTGGCCAAGCAGTGTTTTAATTAAGACAGTTTCTTTGTAAATATTTAAGTCTGGGTAGTAGGGAACAAATGAACAGTCTCTGACTACAAATTGGTGCCCAACATGGGGCTGACTATATCCACATAAAATATAAAAGGGCTTCAAAAAATTCTACACACACACACACACACACACACACACACACACACACACACACACACACACAACAGAGTTAAGCATAGCTTCGTGGTAGCATCATTATCTTGGGTGGGTTTGGTTAATAGCAGCTAGCAGAGGAACAGTACCTTTAAGTGAAGGCATTTTCTCCAGTGATACCTGAGAAGAATGAATCAAAAGTCAGCTTCAGTCCACATTGGAGTTGGTCTTACATGTTGGTGTCAGTGCCCAGAGTGCTGTCTTTTCCCACTTCTCTGTAAACATAAGCCCATATTCAACCAATCTGTGCTTGGTTTCCAGACTTCCTTTCACTTTGGTGGTCTCTGTGTTGTCTGAACCTGAGCTGGTAAACTCCAATCAATTCTCAAACTTCATTTCCAAGACTATTTTATTAAGCCAAAATCATAACCCTTGGTGAAAAAATCCCAAACAGACTGACAAAATCAGCATATAAGGAGACACAGTCATCTTCTTGGAGGTGGTAATGGCAGAAGCAACAAGGTGGGAGTATCCTCTATTATCTCCATTATGTTGTTTTTAAGGTTCATTCCTTGTGATTCAACTGTACTTGCATATTCAGGTCTTGGTGTTCTAGTGATAGCTGGGCTCTGTGATGCCATATTGCCCTAACTGCTGTTGATTTTATTTTTACGTTGGTGTTTAGGCATCTGGGTTTTGAATGACTATAGGTACATTTTCTGACTTCTGAGCTTTTCTTTGTAGGATGGGTGCTTTGTTCCTTGATTTCTACTTCCTCTTTGGTCTTCTGGGACTTGTGGCCTGGATTCTAGCTACTTGTGACCTGCAACTTACTAAAGAATCTCTGTCCAATTTGGGGACTGATCTTATAGCTAGCTTGACCTTTGGTGTAGTATGGGAGTCTCTTCTCTTCTGATTAGTGTGGCCTTCACCTGTTCTTCTGCCTATTTGAGCCTTTTCTTATGATTGATATGCCTGCACCAATTTTTATTAATGGTGTGGTCTGTATGTAAACAGTGGAAATTCTCAGGAATTGGAGGCAGGGCCTGTCTACAGGCAGGAGAAAATGTAGGAGGGCCTAAGTATTCGTGGAGGCTGGTTCATTTACTGGCTTCCAAGAAGTAAAATAATCACACAGAAGCTATTAATTAAAATATTGACTGCCTGGTCAATAGCTTAGGCATATTCCTCGATAAATCTTATATCTTAAATTAATCCATTTCTATTAATCTGTTCATCACCATGTGATTGCAGTCTACCGGTAGGGTTCTGTCCTGTGTCTGGCATCTTTCTCCTGCAGTGTCTACATGACTTCTCTTTGACTCTATTTTCTCCATCTCTATCTGCTTGGAATTCCCACTTGGCCTTATTCTGCACTGAAATAGACCCCAAACAGCATCTTTATGATAAAGTTTCTGTATATACATACACACACACACACACACACACACACACACACACACACACACACATATATATCATACACTCACATTTATATATGAATAGAGTTTGTTTATAATGTTTATGCATTGTGTAAACTTGTATTAAGTGCACATATATGTCCAGTTTTGTTTTCACATGTGTGCTTTCAAGGCAAGTAATTTACTAAAGAGGTGAACCCCCACCCCAAAATAAAATAAGCCAAATGCCTCACTACAAATACTATAAAGCACATAAAAATGATAAATAAAAAACAAGCATGCCTAGACTCTAATTGATATTAAAATCAAAATGAATGCTTTAAAAAGTTGTGGGGACATCGCCTTGGGCTCCTGGAAGCCACTCTAGGTTCAAGTCTCTTGCCAGCCCTAAGGTGGCTCCCTTAACTAAGAATTGTGCTTCCGTGCTCCCCTATCCAACCTTCCTTTATCCCACTCATCCTGTTTCCCCAAGTTCCCACCATCCTCCCCTTCCCACTTTTCTCTCCCCATCTCCCCTTACCCCCTTCCCACCCCACCCCCAAGATCCCAATTTTCTCCCCTGCAATGTTGTCTACTTCCCATAGCCAAGAGGATAATGATATGTTTTTCCTTGGGTTCACCTTCTTATTTAGCTTCTTTAGGTTCACCAATTGTAGACTCCGTGACCCTTATTTATGACTAGAAACCAATTATGAGTGAGTACATCCCATGTTCATCTTTTTGGGTCTGGGTTACCTCACTCAGGATAGTGTTTTCTATTTCCATCCATTTGCATGCAAAATTAGAGAAGTCATTGTTATTTTACTGCAGCATAGTACTCCTTGGGCAGCTGAGGATAGGGAACCTGAAATGACTCTATCCTATAGCAATACTGACGAATATCTTACATATCACCATAGAACCTTCATCTGGTGATGGATGGAGATAGAGACAGAGACCCACACTGGAGCGCTGGACTGAGCTCGCAAGGTCCCAATGAGGAGCGGAAGGAGAGAGAAGATGAGCAAGGAAATCAGGACCACGAGGGGTGCACCCACCCACTGAGACAGTGGGGCTGATCTATTGGGAGCTCACCAAGGCCAGCTGGACTGTGACTGAAAAAGCATGGGATAAAACCGGACTCTCTGAACATGGCGAACAATGAGGGCTGATGAGAAGCCAAGGACAATGGCACGGGGTTTTGATCCTACTTCATGTTCTGGCTTTGTGGGAGCCTAGCCAGATTGGATGTTCACCTTCCTAGACATGGACGGAGGGGGGAGGACCTTGGACTTTCCACAGGGGAGGGAACCCTGACTGCTCTTTGGACTGGAGAGGGAGGGGGAGAGGAGCTTGGGGGAGGGGGAGAAGGGTGGGAGGAGGAGGAGGGAAATGGGAGGCTGGGAGGAGGCGGATCCTTTTTTTTTTCCTTTTCTCAATAAAAAAAAAGTTGTGGGGACCATGTCAGTTTAGTAAACAAGTCCTTTACCCATGTCAACCCACTCATTAGAGAGGAGTCTCTTTTATTAAGTTAATAGCAGCAAAGTAAGAAGGCATTTTTTTACCAAACAGAAGTTCATTTCAGAGCCCAGTAAATGATCCTGAAAATAGCATTACACCAATGACTTCTAATTGAAATTTAGGATAGTGCTGTGGATTTCACCAGCTGTTCTTATTGGAATGGAAAGCTTTACGAAAAACACAAAACTACATTCAGGGACTTACAAACACACGTTTTAGGAAGTCAAACAAGATACTTAAACAGCAGGTTCAGTATATTGAAGGCAGAATTATTTATTTATTTCAGTACATAGCCATTCTTTTATGAATATGGGGAAATTTTTCATGACCATATGTTTTATGTGCCAAACTATTTGTACATCAATTTGTAGAGTACCACTAAGAGTTACCAATAGCATGTTCTATCAACAGTAGCATACAGAACCATGTGCCAACCAGTAGACTAATATAAGTGGAAATTTTATTAAGAAATATATTTGAAAATCTTTCTTTTCCAAATGCAAGATAAAAAATAACTTGTATTAAAATTGATTTATTGTGTTTTGATCTTCCTTTACAAAGTCAAATTTTAACAAGCAAGAAAGAATCGAGATAGTATAAGTAAAACCCCTGGATGTTCTACATAGAACATTGAGGCTGGGAGAAATAAGGTGCTGAGCCGCAATGGCATGCCTCCTGATCTGCTACATATCTCATAGCCAACCATGGGTTTGTAAAAGACAGCATCTAGAAGGCATCAAGAGATGAAATAAAGCATAACACATTCTTAGTATAATCATATTATCTCAACCAAGACCAGGGAAGAAAACCACAATATGAATAAAACTCTCAGACAAGAAATGACCCCTTTCACTCTCAATTCAACATCATTCATGATAGCACATGACCAGTTGAGGATAGTGCCCTTCTCTTTTTTTTTTTTCTTAATTTATTTATTTATTGAGGATTTCCGCCTCCT
>NC_022019.1:26234796-26243709 GCF_000317375.1 Microtus ochrogaster
GGGGTTGTACCTAGGAAGCGATCTCCTGTGCCCATCTGTTGTAGGGTACTTCCCACTTTCTCTTCTATCAGGTTCAGTGTGTTCAGACTGATATTTTATCGTACTTCTCCATTGTGCTTGTGTCAGCGATAGAAGAGTAGAAAGATTAGGTCATCATCTCTGGTTACAAACAACTCCAACCTCTTCCCAGTTTGAGTGGATAACAGGCTCCAAAAAAGCATATACTCTTGACAACACTGTGGTAAAATATTATTTATAGGAGTGTTGCATTTGTTTATTCTCTGGGACATTGGTTTAACAATGTAAAGTGCGTTGTTTTCTTTATGCTGCGTTTGTTTAACTCTGTGAAGCTGTGTTTCTTCGCCTGTCTAAAACACCTGATAGTCATATAAAGATCTGAATGGCCATTAGCGAGGCAGGAGAAAGGACAGACAGGCCTGGCAGGCAGAGAGAATAAAAGGAGAAATCTGGAAAAAGTGGGAGGAGCAAGAGAACAAGGAGAGGATGACACTAGGGGACAGTCACAGCAAGATACACATCAGCCTCACAGCTACATAGCCAACCACCCAAGTCACATAGCCAGTCACACAGCCAGCCATAAAGTAAGAGTGAAACTAAGTTATACAGAAATAGAGAATGATAAAAGCCCAGAGGCAAAAGGTACACGGCTTAATTCAAATTTTAAAACAGGGCAAGAAACAAGTTAAGCTAAGGCTGGACATTCATTCATAGGTAATAATACGTCTCCAGTGTGGATGAGTTGGTTGCCAGGTCCTCCAAAAAACCCTAAAGAGTCAAAAAGAGTAAAGAGTGAAAGAGTAAAAAACTAACAACAACACAGTACTGAAGACTTTCTGCACTCCTCCCTTCTGGTAGAGTGTGAGAAGAAGGCTGCCAGACTCTCTGGAATTTCAATACTTCCACAAGACAAGCGCAACCTTGAACCCTCTCAAGACTGGACAGCATGGAACCTCCCAGCTAGCAATCACAAAGTAACCCTCATCCCCTCTTTTCTGAGGAAAGAGTCTGTCCGAATGTAAAGATTAAACACTCCATGAATACTCGTTGGAATATTGGATGATAAAAAGTGAGTAAGAAGGAGGAAGGGTGAGGAGAGGGGATTATTAGCTACTGAGGAAGAAGGCTTGGAGAGAGAATCAATCCTGGTTGTCTGGAAATTCCAATCAAAAGAGGACTGTATGCCTTTCATGGAGAAATGGTTTCAAATAAAACATATTTGCTGATTTTTGTAGTGGGCAATGTACAGCTTCTTTTTTATTTTTAGTTTTTTGCTGGGGGCAAGGATGTAACACAAACATATTCATCCCAAGTACAGAAACAATCCTGTCAATTGCAGTCCTAGCAGGCAGTCCATCCAACTAGAGTAGCAGTTCTCAATCTATGAGTCAGGACCACTTTGGAGGTCACCTTTTTCAGGGGTCACCATAGGTCATCAGAAAACACAGATATTTGCATTCGATTTGTAACAGGAGCAAAATTACAGTAATGAAGTAGCAATGAAAAAAAAATAATTTTGGGGGCACTACATCATGAGGAACTGTATTAAATGATTGTAGAAACAGGAAGACTGAGAACCACTGTGTCAGAGTGTCCTTCAAGCTGTTCAGGTAGTGGGAGGTTTTTGTTTGTTTGTTTTCCGATTTGGCCTCTGTGTTTTCATCTAGGGGAAGGATTGGTGAATTTTTGCTGCTTGCTTCTTTGTTTACTTCCTTAGATTCCCACGACAACCCCTAGGAGGGAATGTTTCAATTCAAAGAAAATTGCTACATAACGTGGTTATTGTAGATAGCACTGCAAAACAACACTGACAACAAAACATGGAAAATGCAATACAATGGCCTGTCTATAACTATACAATACAGTTGCCTGTCCTATTTATACACACCTTATCTCTCTACATTGAAATGTACATGACATATAATATATAGAAATGTACAATATATAGTATGTAATTTATATTTGTAAAACTATACAATAGATATAGTTTTGTAGCATTGTCTGAAGGTTCCTGCCTTCTATTGTGTAGAAAAAGATGCATAGGTTTTCTCTCAGTTTTGCAGTTTGTGATTCAGAGAACACCAGAAAAAATGCACTGTGCTTGTCCTGCAAGAACCTTAAGACATTCCTTCATGTTTATACATCAAGATACCGAATTTTAGATTTATTTTCTGATGTTCCACTTGGATTTTTCAGTGTGTATATGCTTAAATCCTTAAGAATAGCTTTCTCTCAATGCCTTCTCAGTAACAGGACTGTGTTCCTCTCCTGTCCAGTTATCAGGCTTTTTATGTTTTGGATTATATTTATTGTCTGAGTACTGGGGGAAAAAACACCAACCCCATCACTTCTGTCAGAGCCATTTATCTTGCTATCACAATTTTCTTAACACAAAAGATAAAAATTCCAGTGAAAAAATATTATTAACAAGCTTCATAATCTAGTCACAAGAGAGTGAAAAGTATTATAAAATAGTTTGCTTTGTCTCAATAAATCATAATTTCATGATTATACTGTTTTGTTCTATAAAGAGTAACTTCAAGTCTATAATTTTTCATGATGGACTTCTTTAGTGATATAACTGTGTGAAAGAGAGAAGAGAGAGACAGAGACAGAGGCAAAGACAGAAAAGGGGAGAGAGAGAGGAAGGGGGGAAAAGAGAGAGGGGGTAATGAATCATCAGAGGAAAGAAATGAAAGACATAGCCATGAAAAAGAAAGTCTGTGTATAAAACTGCATTGCTCCATCTTTATTCATTTAAAGTTATATTTATTTTCAAATGTTGTCCTATCATGCCCCTTTTAACACCAGGTTATCCTTGTTCGTATTTTTCAACTTAAAGCACTCCGCATCAGTAATTTAAGGGTTCTCAGACTAGAAAAACAACTGACAGGAAAGTGATGGGTGCCGGAAAAGAAGACTAGGTGGCTACTCCCTTTCCAGAGAATCCCAGTTTGGTGTCTAGCATATATACAGCAGGCAACTCACAACAGACAGTAATTCCAGCTCAGGGGATCTTATGTCTCCCTCTGATTTCTGCAGATACATACATGCATGTACACATACCCATACTCGGACACATACATACGAATAAATAGTAAAATGGAACTTTAAAAAAAATAAATAGTATTCACCTATGAAGACTAAAGTCTGGCTGGACTGGTAATACATGATCAAAGGCTATGGCAGAGCCCCTCCCTCCACTGCTTCTCTAACTGTTTTGTGTGTTTTTGGTAATTTACTATATGTAGAATTTTTCCCTCAAAGAAAGAAATACAAAATCTTTCATTTATAAAACGATAGAATGCCCATAAGAAGCATTTTGTTCCTTGTGATATTATCTAAAATTTGAAGGTTTGATTTTAAAGATAAGCATGGACTCACGCTGTTAGCACAGGCAAATAGAACATTCATTATGAAAACTCGGTGCTATTTTTTTTTTCTTGAACTTTTCAAAAAGAAGTGATGGGAGTACTTTAGTAAGGCTGCCAGTGAGAAGAGTTTTAATGAGGATTTCAGAGTTGATGGATTCAGGGTATCTGTTCAGGAAGGACAAATGAAGAAATAGACCAAGACAGAGATACTTAGCATTAAGACACATCTGTTTTCTTCTGGCAAAATTGTGTCCCTTCGATAGCTCAGCTGGTAGAGTGGAGGACTGTAATTAGTTAGAATAGAGTGAAAAAAGTCCTAATGGCAGAAGAAGCCTTCACAATGATGAGCAGAGATTGTCTAGAACTGAAGTAATCTGCAGATCAACAGTGATATAAACCATGTCTTGTTTACAAGAAATGTGCCCAGGAAGTAGGCTCCCTTATTATGTACCATCCTGAAGCTTTGGCCACTTTATTTACGGTTTCTCAGTTTGGTAATGAGACCCACTGAATGCTAATGCTTTGGCACCCTTCATACAGGATCACCCTGCATACTGGTAGTACTGCATTAGAAGCAGCTTCAAACAAATAAAAATCTTAACCAATTATCAGAATGAAGGGTGTGACCAAACATGCAAAATACAATTTAGCTATTTCTTTTGGTATGTAGAAATCATTTCCTCTGCTAGAATATTTGTACTACAAAATCCCCCTGCTTAATGATTGCTGTATAGGTTTGAGTCATCAGAATCTTGGCAAGATTTCAATATTTCAACCATATTAACAAGCTATTGTCAGGACAAGTCATGCTAGATGAGTTGTACATACTTTTTTATCTTTAAAAAAAGTACAGAGCTCCAATCTTTTTTTAAAAGAATAAATGCAATAAATCCCATTCCTGATTTGGAAATTCTCATAAATTCATTCATAAAAGGTTATTTACACAGAGAGAGAGAGAGAGATAAATAATAAAAATTAAAGAGGAAAGTATATATTAAATATGTATACATATAAGTTAAACACTTTTCAACATCTTTCATCGTAAAGACTACATATTATACATTTTGCACCATTTTATTTTCTTGCAGTATGTAGGGCTGGAGGACATAATCCATTCATATCTACATTACAAAGTACCTTCTAGCAGAGTAGCAGGTAGCTATTTTGGAAGTCTTTTACTGACCAGAGGGATTGCTCCTCCTCCATTTTTGGCTGATGCCACTTTCTTCATTGCGGAAATTCCTAGATAGGTCCTAACAAGGACTTCTCCCAAAAGTTCTTCATATATAATCAACAGCATTTTTTTATGTCTATCCAGCATAACTTCTAAAAAAGGAAATAGCTGATGTTTGGGTTGAGTGGTAAGCTGTCTGTAGCTGAGTCATCATATGACCATCTGTACCATGATCTGGCCATCTAAGTCATCAACTTACCATCTGAGCCATCATCTGACCATCTGAGCATCATCTGACCATCAGAACCTTCATATGACTGTCTGAGCCATCATATGATAACGAGAAACATTATCTGACCCTCTGAGCCATCATCTGACTGTCTGAGATACGTCTGACCATCTGAGCATCATCTGACCATATAAGCATCATCTGAGCATTATCTGAACATCTGAGTATCATCTGAACATCTGAACCTTCATCTGACCATCTGAGACATCATCTGAATGTCTGAGATATTGTCTGACATCTGAGACATCATCTGATCATTGGGACCATCAACTGACCATCTAAGCATTCTTCTGACTAACTGAGCCATTATGGGATTATCTTGAGCCATCATTTGATAACCTGGACCGTTATCAAATCCTCTGAGCCTTCATCTAACTGACCTTCTGAACCATCATTCAACCATCTGAGATATCATGTGACCTTCTGAGCCATCATCTGACTGTCTGAGCCGTCATTTGACTATGAGCAGTAGTCAGATCTAATGGTTGAAGTCTTTATGTGTTGTTGTCACCATCAGCTTTAAAAAGTTTATTTTTGCAGCTTATTAATCTGGAAAGTTTGATCCTATTTTTGTATAGAGCTCTAACTTTCATTGTTTTTTGTCTGTTTGCCTACCTTTGCCTCTATAGATAATTCCAGGTTCCCTTTGATTCCACTGACCACTTCTCTCTTTTCACAGGCTGGAAGCAGGAATTCACTGCATCCATTCATTCATTCTAAAGTCACACGGTTCCAGAATTACATTTTGTAAAACTGGCATTGCATCTAGACCTGAGAAACTGGTTCTATAAACTCATCAGTCTTTTGTATTTTGATACGCTTTTCACTTTAGAAAATAAATTTTTTTATGTTTTTTTCTGGACTAGCCTTGAAAAGTTATTTGATTCATGCACAATAATGTCCTTGAAATCTGAAGTGTATACCAGGTTACACTTGTTATCCCATTAGAAACACCCTGTGCCTCAAATGCCTTATTAGAAGATTATCACCTTCAGTAGATCTAACGTCAACTCAAGGGTTGATATTCTATCTGAATTGCCTTACTTTTCTATAAAAATATTTTGTTAATATGTACCTAAAATATATTTAAAGGAGCACTGGTAAGCTTCCACAGAGAAGTTTTTTAAGTTATCAATATTTTCTCAATGGCACAACATTATTATCATTAATATTTGTGTATCTAATATGCAAGGTGAATTATAAGCCATTCCTTTAAATAATTGCTAATATAGCATTTACTGTACAAAATAATGAGCAGCAGATATGAGGAGTGATGAAATCTCTTGAAAATTTGTCTTATATTGATGCCTAGGTAATTTAAACTTATATGTATTTGAAGAGTTATATAAGCATGTACTTTTTTTGAGTATTGAAATGGGAAGAAAATAATTTTAACTAATAAAAATTCAAACTGAGCATGAATTTTACAGTAATATTTATGCACACACACACACATACAAAATCACTATGGAGCTTGGTGATTTGATTGTAGAAGAGGGAAAACATATATCCTGTTCTACAACTGTCATCAATCTCAGGTAGTGGTTTGCTTTCTGTGACTCAAGAAAGAAGGAAAGGAAGAAAGGAAGGGAGGGAGGGAGGAAGAAAAAGAGAAGAAGGGAACATGGGGGAAGGAAAGGAAAGGAAGGAAAACAGTAATGAAGGAAAATGGGAAGGAAGGAAGGAAGAGAGAGAAACAGAGAGAGAGACAGAGACAGACACAGAGAGACAGAGAGAGAGAGAAAGGCAGCCTAAATTTAATATTGAATGAAATCCTAAATGGGTAAACACATTTTCCTTTTTTATTAGCTTCAGTTAACCTCTTTCCAGTTTTTTTGATTATCTATCTATCTGTCTGTCTGTCTGTCTGTCTATCTGTCTATCTGTCTATCTGTCTATCTATTTAATCTATCTATTTGGTTTTTGTAAAACAGGGTTTCTCTGTATTTTTTGGTGCCTGTTCTGGAACTAGCTCTTGTAGACTAGGCTGGCCTCAAACTCACAGAGATCCGCCTGCCTCTGCCTCCCAAGTTCTGGGATTAAAGGCGTGTGCCACCACCGCCCAGTCAATTTTTTTGATTTCTAATTTTCAGTTCTATTACTTTTCTTGTACTTTATATAGTGTCAAACAGGGCCTGAAGAAGTAAAAAACAAGTGTTATCCTCTGCTCCCTATCTGCTTTTGCTTTTTCTACCTGTGGAATATAGAAAACCCAAATGAGTGCCTGTGAATCTTCCTCAGTTGGCACTATTTCATTGTAAATCTTCAATCAAAAACCAAGAAGGAATTATATAATACAAATTAAGAGTGCATTTTGATCTTTTAATATTAATGAAAAGATGATGCAATTTGTTCCTGTATTCAAATACCTGGCATAATTTATTTCTATATGGTGTTCTTTGATCAATTACTATTTTAGTCAATTTTAAACCGAAATGATACTTAGCTAACCTACGTGTAATAGAAATTTCATCCTACTCACACTTTGGAAGTTCTTTACTCGATGCGATCTGACAGCCTTTTGGCATGATTCTCTGACCTGGTTACACAATAGTTGAACAGGCCTGAACTTCCTTTTCTCAGCTTCTCTGGCATTAGGTAAGTGGTGTTGAATTCAGATGTTTGTGTCCCGTTCTGCTTCCCTCTGCATGATCACCTAGCCTGTACCTCAGGTGACGAGGAATTCTGCACGTTTTCAATTTGTGCTGTCAGCAGCTGCCTTCCAGAAAGGGAAAAGTGACAGTGGTGGAAACAGACAGCATTTTATCTGCTGATTTCACAGGCTTTCCGATGAAATTGTTAAGCTTTTGTCAGTAAGAATGTCATAATTCTTCACACAATAGGAGAACATTTGAATCCTTCTCCGGTATTAACATTAAAATAACCACCTGCTGTATATAAAAATAAATATCCAATTATTAGTGTTTTATTTCTAAAGAGTTTTTGTGAGACGTGGCCATACACCTTCTGCAGTTGTTCGTTTAATAACCAGTTCACAGACTCTGACCATGACCTGTGCATGTGCTTTTCTAGGTCTGTTTCAATTTTAATTTGTTGAACCTTTCTCCAGTGAGAACTATATGAAGAGACTGGATTTCATAAATAGGTGCAGAGAGGTGGGCTTTCTATACTTTGCTTCAGTCGACAATCAGATAGCTCGCTCTCCCACACACATGCACAAATACACACACCATACATACATACACACTACACATGAACACACATGCAAGAAAATATGCATATATACGTATATGTATGTGTGTGTATTTATAGATAGATAAAGTATATTTTTCTCTGGAGAACTTATGTCATAATAATGAGTAGTTTTGGGGGGAACACACACTCTTCCTTCAAACATTGATTTTAACTGAAACTCAAAAGTAGGTGCTCTCATAGCCACTACACCATCACCGGATTCATTATTGGGTATCAGGAAAAGTTAATTACTTTTAATTATAAAGAAATATCTGCTTACTAGTAGAATTACTGTTGCTCTCTAGTGTTAACATTCTGTTACAAAGTTAAATCTGCAGATTTTTATGCAGAACAACAGGAACGGTAACCTTTGTGGTCTGCCTTTTTGTCTTCTATCACCCCCGAATATAGAGATCTTTATATAAGTTTGCACAGTAGGTTCTTTAAACATATATTCTACAATTATCGTTTCTTTGGGGCCTTTACTTAACTCAGTACTGTTACTGTTTAAGCCTGGCCTACAGAGAGAGTTTCAGTACAGGCTCCAAAGCTACATAGAAACCCTTTGTCTCAAAAAAAAAAAATCTGTCTCAAACAAATCTATCACCATGCACAAAACTCAAGTCCAAATGGATCAAAGACTTCAATATCAGCCCGAACACACTGAACCTGATAGAAGAGAAAGTGGGAAGTACCCTACAACAGATGGGCACAGGAGATCGCTTCCTATGTATAACCCCAGCAGCACAGACATTAAGGGCAACATTGAATAGATGGGACCTACTAAAACTGAGAAGCTTCTGTAAAGCAAAGGACACTGTCACTAAGACAAAAAGGCAACCTACTGACTGGGAGAAGATCTT
>NC_022019.1:26245273-26276567 GCF_000317375.1 Microtus ochrogaster
GGGGGAGAAGGGTGGGAGGAGGGGGAGGGAAATGGGAGGCTGGGAGGAGGCGGATCCTTTTTTTTTTTCCTTTTCTCAATAAAAAAAAAAAATTCGGCGGGTTTCCCAGCACTTGCTTGACTTGTGAGTTATTTGCTGTGGAGCTTTATGAAGGAAGCAAACTAAAGCGTGGGGCATTTGATTTAATGCAACTGAAAATAACCTTTTTGAGGTCAGAGCAAGTCTTCAATAATATACCCAAATACTGTCACCTCTACGTATTACGTAATCAACAATTCATGTTTATATGTTCTTTAAATAAGTATGTTAACCTGTTTACCTATTATTCTCTGTTATTTCCTAAATTTGCATTTATATAACTATTTTCCTTAAAAACATTAATATTTAAAGTAGTCTTCTAACTGTATTTTTTCCATACAAAATTACATGGATTTTATATGTGTAAAATTACAGATGAACAAAATTCGTGAGAACTATCTAATACATACATCCATACCCATATAAATGACCTTTAGAAAATACTGGGCAATGTTACTCATTACATATGTAAAACATGAAACTAAATTTGAACAATGGGGTATATAAAATTATTGTTATTATTTATTAAATTATCCTTATTGATTTCTATAAATGAAATATTAATGTTTTAGTTTAATGTTTGTTAATAGTAGTTGTAAATTGTAGATTGTTGAGTTCTTTAATGTATTCATCTTTTTAACAGTGGAAAGATCCTTCTCAGGAGAATTATTTATAATAAAAATATAGTACTTTTATTAAATTTATATGCATACATTTATATCTTTATATCTGAACAAATGCTTGTGTAGTATGATTGGTCATCTCTTGGGAATATTCCCAAGAGTGGAATTGCTGGGTCCTGAGGTAGGTTGACTCCCAGTTTCCTGAGAAACTGCCACACTGATTTCCAAAGTGGTTGCACAAGTTTGCATTCCCACCAACAATGGATGAGTGTTCCCCTTATTCCATATCCTCTCCAACATAGACTATCATTGGTGTTTTGATTTTAGCCATTCTGACAGGTGTAAGATGGTATCTCAGAGTTGTTTTGATTTGCATTTCCCTGATCGCTAAGGAGGTTGAGCATGACCTTAAGTCCTACATACACTAGGGTCTTTAAGCAGTGTATCTATCTCTCAATTCTCCAGTATTCTAAGCAGCCAAATTTACTCTCCCTTCTTCTGCAAACCAAGGGCATATCTCTTAAATATAGTTAGTTTAAGAGCCAGTGAAATTACAATGCTTACTAACCTAATTTTGAGTTTAACCAAAATCTTCAATGAATGAACATAAAACAACTTAGCTCTGAATTTCACTTGCCCCCCGAAAATTTCTTTCAAAGCACTAATATATAACTAATTTTTTTAGATCCTACTTGTGCAAAATTTTACATCTGGTGAATAGAATTGCAATCCTCATTTTCTTTATTTTAACTTAATATTTTACCTTGATTTGCATGTTTCTCTGCGGATTTTTTTTTCCTATAACCTGATGTGAGTTCCCCATATTTCCTGTGTCTGCAGTTTGAGATCTTGACAAGACCAGGGACAATGAGAGAATGAAGGCAAGACAGTTAACCACAGAAAATCTGGGGCTAAGCAGGATGTGCACACTCTGGTGAGGTCAACTACTCCAATAACCTGGAATCTCAACATATTTATTGTGTTCATAAGGGGAGGCTTTTGGCTAGCTACCTGATAATTATGTCTTAAAATCCTTTTATTTTTCTGCCTAAAACAAATGTCATCATTGAGCCAATACTTCATTATACTCAGGTTTCTACCACCCACATGGATGGAATTATAGAATGAAAATTTAAAGGAGTCAGGATTTTAAGGAATCATTTAAAAAAAAAGAAATAATTGTTCTAGTCTATGTTCTGTTGACAAAAAAAAATATACACATATATCTCAAAGAGTGGGTAACTTGGAAAGACTAGCTTATCATCAATGGATCTGGAAAATATACAGTCTAAGAACATAATTATGGCATCTGGTCAATATTTGCTGATTAGCAACTATTCCAGGAATTTGCTTCACAGCAAATCTATTTTAAACGATCAATTATTTAATTAATTGATTTCTGGATCATTTTGTAAAATTGAATTATGATACAATGGACTCCAATTTTCCCACATGAGAGTTGTGGAATAGATAAAGACAAAAGTCAACCACATTATTATGGATAACTGATATTAAACATGGCCTCTGCATACAGCCAAAGCTTATTCAGGTGATGTGTTTGTATTAATAGTCACTAATAGTCATCTATCACAGGACACCAATCAGAGATGCTACATGTGTTCTAGCAATAACCCTCACTATTTAATTATTGTATAAAACTATTTGTGTTATTTTTAAAAATCAGCATGGAAATTAAGCTTTCAAGTGAAATCTTTCAAACAAAAATAGCATTTATTTTGGTAGTTTATATTGTGCTTTACTGCAGTATATCAGAATTTTTGTTTAGCTGGACTTGTAATTTTTTCCAGATTTATAATTTTAGAACAAATAATGCTCTCATTCATTCTACTGTCTTTATTATTCTAAGTGAATTTTTCTCTACTCCCTGCCAGACTCCAAACAACCATATGAAGACTTCTTATTAATGGTGAAAGCTCAGCCTATAGTTTAGGATTATTCCTAAATAGCTCGGTTAACCTAACTCATAATTTTATTAATCTGTGTTCTACCACGAGGTTTCAGCTCTATCCCATTTTATGTGTCTGACTCATTCTGTGCTGGGACTGAGTCCTGGCCTGCAGCTGCTCTTCCCTCCTAGAACCTTCTAATTAAAGTTACTAGAAGCTGTGCCTAGCTTAGAGGATCAGAGGATGGGATTTTCACCTGTTGGCCATTGACAGAAGTGTATTTAAGCCTACATGGTGCTATTAAAGGGGGGCTTTTGGTAACTGTGATTGAAGGTCTGTGTGTCTGTCTTTGTGTGAGTATTCTCAACCTCCAGCCCCTTTCCCGAAGCTCGCAAACTGGGGTCTATCGCATAGAGCACAGACCGGGGCCGCGGTGCGAGCAATTCTGCATCTGTTTGGATTTTCTTGGCATCCCTGCCCCTCTTCTTCCCACCATTCTCTCTTTCTTGAAAACCCTGCATAGCAATTGGCCATTTAGTTTTTTATTAAACCAATCACAATGATTTATATTCACACAATTTAAAGGACTACTCCACATGTTCTCTGTTTTGTCTAAATAAAAAGAAAGGGTTTCATTCTAACATAATAAATCTATGAACAATAAGAACAGTTATCAGGTAAGAATTACATTTACAATGTCCAGTTTATTTGTATTTGCCATATTTAGAGAAAATACTCTATTATTTATTCTGTCTTGATAAGTTCAAAACTGTGTACCTAATTTACCTTCTATTGTAACTAAGGAAAACTGTAACCATAACTACCTTATCTTCAACCCCATCGAAGAACCCAGAAGGATATGATATTACCTGAGTGTGCAGGCAGTGCAGTGTAAGCCACTTCTAAACCTAGAGAGATGAAAGGCATCTATGCCTGGACAGTCCCAGGAATAGAAACAAATATACAGTATAGCGAAAATAACATTAAATTTGTTTCAGTATACAATGAATTTTTTTTTTTTTTTGGTTTTTTGGCAGGGTTTCTCTGTATAGTTTTGGAGCCTGCCCTGGAACTCACTCTGTAGACCAGGTTGGCCTCAAAACTCAGAGAGTTCCACCTGACTCTATCTCCTGAGTGCGGGGATTAAATGGGACTACCATCAGAGTTAATGTAAAATATTGGAGACTAGTGGTTGCTTAAAAGTATCATCAATCTGCACTTTTATCTCATCACTTTTTATATCGTATCCCCCTTTTTTTTTTCAGAAAAGTGTCCTTGAACCTAACTATATTATTTGACTTTTTTTCCTAGCCATGACCAATAGCAACTTGTAACCAAATCCCCTATATGATGACAAACATCTATAATGAAAAAAAAAGTCATCCATCCCACTTCTTGGGAATGTGGGTGTCATGTTCTCTAGACCTGCTTCCGGTCATTTGGGTACACTGGAATCTTTAGGAGACCTTCGGAAAATTGGCATAATAGTCAAGTCCTGGGAGATTTGGCTGTATTCTTTGCTGTCTAGTCTCTGTGCAATGGGAAAGTATTGAACTTATCTGACATTCTGGTTGCAGCAGTAGGTGCAGCAGGGCCATATCAGCCACTTTGAAATTGTTCTGGATGCAGAATTCTGAGGAAACTGCAACAGAGGGACTCTGAAATGCTGGATCCCCTGAGCCACACATTTTCCTTGGTGCCTGGTCTCCTTG
This sequence comes from Microtus ochrogaster, assembly GCF_000317375.1. Taxonomy (NCBI): domain Eukaryota; kingdom Metazoa; phylum Chordata; class Mammalia; order Rodentia; family Cricetidae; genus Microtus; species Microtus ochrogaster. The sequence continues at coordinate 26,249,594 of NC_022019.1, forward strand.
CTCTGAAAACACATGAAATTTCAAAGGTAACATACAAATCTGCGTTAACAAAAATTAGTAAAAAAACAATTTTATTTTGTTTTATGTTTGAACAGGGAAAAGGTATCTGTCAACTTTTTACGTCCACTAGGACATGTAAGCAAACTGTAATATAAATCTGTATTCAAGCCGTATGAAAGGAAGGCATGTAATAACAAGTCAATAAGATTTATCACTTCTTATCTCATCAGAGCTGCTCCCGGGTCAAGGACTCAGCTTGCATGTCATCTGTCCTGTAGTCTTTTTTGGCTTCCTCCTCCATGTCTGTAACCAGGATTTTCAGGGAGTCCTCCCAAATCAAACCGGATACTCTTTAACATGGAATGAATCCACAACTTTTCATTTTCTATGGAAACAAAAGCATAAAACCTTCTCCAATGCAACATACCTCTTACTTTCAGTTTGAAGTCAAGACATTGCCTACCTGTATAGGTTGATTTAGTTTGGCAATTTCCATGACCCAGTGTTTCTTCACAGCTATCGTTTTTCATCATCAATAAAATACAATAACAAAGACAACACAATAACGTACATAATCCAGATTCCCTGTGTATTTCCTACATCTCTACATGGCCCATTCTTTTTTTTTAATTACTTTACTGTTTTTATAAAGACTCCATTTATTCATTCATTCATTCATTCATTCATTTATTCACTTATGACTGTCTAACTGATTTTCTTTCTTTTTTTAAGCCTCATCGTTAAACACACTGTGACATGTTTGCAGGATTTTTTTTTTTTCATCGGAACTTGGTTTATTGCATATCTGTAATCTTTTCTGCCCACATGAGCAAAACCATGAACCTGACATGCAGCTTAGTTCACGGTGCACTGGCAGCTAAAGTAAAAGTGCTGCTGCTTGGAGATGTCTTGGACTGCAGAGGCAGACAGATCTCTGTGATTTTGAAGCCAACAGGGTCCACAGAGTGAGTTTAAGTACAGGCTCCAAAGCTACTGAGAAACCTTTCTTTACAAAATAAAAATGGAGGGGGGAATGCTTTCTCAAGTCTTATGTGGATGTACTTGGCCAGATATGTAGGTTTTCCTGTACTATCAGCCAGCTCTCACATGACCACAGAGAGGCTTGATATTAATTATAAACCCTCAATCAACAGATTAGGCTTGTTACTAACAATCTTTTGCAACTTTAATTGATCCATATTTTTTTTATATACTGAGCACCACACACATAGCTCAGAATCTTATTTTAACAAGGCAAACTTATTTTGCTTCTCTCTGCATTTCCTGGTGAGGCCACACTTCTTCTTCCCAGCGTTCCTCCAGCCTGACTCTCATGACTAACCTCTTCCTGTCTAGCTATTGGCCAGTTGGCGCTTAATTAAACCTCTGAAAACGACAAATCTTGACAGTGTACAAAAGAATTATTCCACGACATATTATTAATTAAATTTTATCATTTAATGAACCTTTAAAATAAGAAACATGTTTATTTTCCAGATATCAATTGGCTTTTCATAGGAGGAGCACACTGAAAGTGTACATGTGCTTTTAATCAGAGTCTCACGTCTTTAAGGCAATCTTAGGATGTGAAAGAAGGCATCTTTTGAGATTAACAACAGCATATCTTTATTGAAGATTTCAGAGGAAAGCACAACAGCTTCAAATTTGTACACATACCTCTAAGTTAAGAAGAACAGTAAGGCTTAATTTGCTTTTTGATGGATGTTTGAAAATTATAATTAGGGGTGAGAAAACAGTGTCTGCTTCTTTTAGACAAGAACGTTAAAGAGAAAGTGAGTTTTGTTTCAGTTGTGTTGTAATTAGTGTCTTGCTATATTACTAGTGAATTTTAATAACACATTTCTTTTAATTTGAAAACTATCATTAAATGACTTTAATTAACTACTTTTCATAAAACTGCTCAATGTTTCTTTCAAAATATTGTCACAGTTTCTTTTAAATTTTTTGAATGTTGACAGCCCATTGTACTAAACTAGTATCAGTCACTTTTTTTGACCTATACATGTTCACATGTTTTATGTTCATGTTTTTTAAATTGCAATTTATTTGTTTTTTGTTTGTTTATTTGTTTTTGCTATTTGTTTCATGCATATTCACAGTCACCCTTTTCCAATCTCCTCAGGCTAAACGTTGCTTAAAACAATAATTTTCTTTGTGGAATTCTAATATGGATGGTTAAAACCCAAAATCATCCAAATTCTATGACTTCGTAAGTAGTAACATGTAATGCCAAATAACCATCTGTACTTAACCTCCTTTGGTGGATCAAGGTTCCAAAGTGAAGTTCTAAAAAAAAAATTGTAAAATGACCTTCATGTTGTAGGAGTAAAGTTACATGAACCCTAATGTTATATTTATCTATGTGTCTTATACAACAGATAATTTACTAGCTATGTACAAATATTAAGAAATGACACAAATCAGAAATTGAAACACAGTCTCAAAGTTTTCAAATAAAAATTACTGAACTGAAAGTTTAATATAATTCTGGTGATTTTATCCCTAATCACTAAGCAGATTAGGTCATCATGACTAATAAGGAAGAACAGGTCTTAAGGTTAAGAGTGGGTAGTATTCCTGCAGAGTTTAATTCCCAGTAACCAGGTTAGGTAGCTCACAGTTTCAGATCCAATGGAATCCAAATTTTCTGTGCTTTGTGCACACCTGCACGCACAGGCACATGCCCGCACACAGACACATCAACATATTAAAAATATGTTAAAGGGTGAATAAAAACAACAATAGACGCTTATTATTCTTGCTCTATAAGACAAGTTCTATGATGTTTCAATTTTATAGCATAGTGCAAGTCAGCTATCATTATTTATTATATTTTGCATATGTACATATACAGTTGCCCATGGAAATAGAAAACACTATCCTGAGTGAGATAACCCAGACCCAAAGGAGGAATATGGCATGTACTCACTCATTAGTGGACTCTAGCCATAAACCAAGGACATTAGGCCTATAGTTCACAAGCCTAGAGAAGCCAAAACACAAGGTGAACCCCCCCCCCAAAAAAAAACATATATAGATCCTCCTGGAAATTGGAAGCAAACAAGATTGCTGGGCAAAAGGTGGGAGCATGGGGGTGGGGGTAGGTGTGGGGGTGAGGGTGAGGGAGGGAGAAAGGGCGAGAGGGGAGGGAGAAGGGAAAGACTGGCGAGAGCTTGCGGGAGTGGGAGGGTGGAGATGGCAGAAGGGCGGACATAAGAGTAGGGAAGAAGATATCTACATTAAGGGAGCCATTTTAGGGTTGGCAATAGACTTGGCTCTAGAGGGGATCCCAGGTGTCCACGGGGATGTCCCCAGCTAGGTCATTGGGCAGCAGAGCAGAGGTGCCAAAACTGGCCTAGCCCCACTATCACACTGATGATTATCTCGAATATCACCATAGAACCTTTGTCCAGCAACAGATGGAAATAGAGATAGAGAGCAACAGACTGAGCTCCCAAGGTCCAGTTGAATGGCAGAAGAGGGGAGAAGACTAGCAAGGAAGTCAGAACCGTGAGGGGTTGGTCCACCAACTGAGGCAGTGTGCCTGTTCTAATGGGAGCTCAGCAAATCCAGCTGGACTAGGCTGAAGGAGCATGTGATCAAACCAAACTCTCTGATTGTGGCTGACAATGGGGGCTGACTTAGAAGCCATTGATAAAGGCACTGGGACTTGTTTCTACTGCATGTACTGGCTTTTTGGGACCCTAGTCTATTTGGATGCAAAGCTTCTTAGGCCTGGATGTAGTAGGGAGGGCCTTGAAGGGTTTCCTGCCCTCTCTCAAGCAGCGAGGGAGAGGGAGGAGGGTGAGAGAGGGAGTGGGAGGGGATTGGGAGGAAGGAAGGAAATGTAAATTTTTGAATGGAAAATTTAAAAGATGAATAAATAAATGAAAAAAAAGAGTCAATAAGAAGCCTGAGCTAATGGGCCAATCAGTTTATAACTTAAAAAAAAGAAAAAAATGGAAGATTTTGATTTATAATACTTGAGTTCATTTATGTAGTACTTCACAGATACTAGACATTGTAGGATAAAATTTTCAATCGTTTCCTATTGTTGTGATGTTATTATGATCCAGTTTCTGTACAGCATAGAAAGTGGATACAATTTATAGTTTTCTTTAATAGACTACCTGGTATTTCAGTGTTGCTTGTAGGTGGCTCACCATTTTATTGCCAATATGAGATGTCACTTTTATACAATATTACATTTCCATCAAATCTTCTAGCATATCTAAAGTTCTACTACATTGCCATATCACTAATAATCCTGATATTTACAAGACAAAGTGCAGAGATTTTATAATAAAACTTACAAACTACCATTCTATGAATCAGCTAAGATTCATAGTGAAAATCAGAATGATGATGTGCATGGTTGCAAAGATTTGGCAACATATATAGCTGTGAAATAGGCATGAAATATCTGTCAGCTGTTTTCCTTGTTTTCAGTTGAAGCAAAATCTTAAAGCAAAAGATCAGACAGTAAAAAGAGGAATATATTAAGCAATGTATGTGACAACAGAGTTAAAAATAAGTTGAGAAATTTGACAAAAGTGTTTGTTGGTGAGAATCCAATTTACCTGTGGTAACCACAGCTGATGGGCTGTTCCATCTGAGCCCGGGGTGGGACACGTGCTGAAGTAGAACCTGACTACTGCAGTCTTTCGATGATAAAATCACTCTATGTCCTGTTTCATTTCCACCAGCCAAATCTCACAAAAAAATCTCTTACTATTTCCCTTAGGAAGAAAAGTATGGGAAAGGAAATATCAGAAAATGTAATTTAGGGAGCCAAGTGTATACCATAAAGTTATCACAGAACAACTCTCAGAAAAATTGTACCTAAACAGAGCTTAATAAAGAGCAAATAATAAAATCATTTCATTTTCAGGTATGTAGACGATGTTGTATATCTTTATGTTAAACAAGTAATGCAGACTCAGACAAACATTGTAAGCTTTATTCATGGCATGAAAAGGCATAAAAATTATTTGGAAAAAATAAAGTCAGTGAAGGAAGTCTAGTGGTAGATAAATGCGATCAGTTGATATACCGCTAAAGATAATACAATGAAATTCATCACTTTATAAAATACATATACTCTAAGTAAATCAACACAGGCATGACAATTATAAACATTGTGGTCATAATCACTGCACAAGTCCTATATGTACAAAAAATATAAAACCACAAGAAAAAGTGATATTTAAGGTCAAAAAAAAAGGTAAAATGCAATAAGGAGGGAGATGCAGGGACATAACTGGGGAGAACTTATAATAATATATTATATATGTAAGAAACTATCAAAAATAAAAACTAATTAAAACTTATTATAGATAAATGGATGATAGGTAGATGATAAATGAGAGAGAGGGAGAGATGATGGAGGAAGGTCATTGGTTGATTAAATAAAGAAGCTGCTTGCCCTGATAGGTTAGAACGTAGGTGGGAGGAGCAGAATGCTGGGCAGAAGAGGAAGTGAGGTCAGACTCGACAGCTCTCCTCTCGGGGGCAGATTCCTCAGAGAGACACGATGCTCCACTCTTGCGGGCAGAGGCGAGAGCTCTGCTCTCTGAGGCACACGCGATGAAGCTCTGACCCAGGATGGACGTAGGCTAGAATCTTCCCGGTAAGCGCACCTTGGGGTGCGACACACATGATTGGAAATGGGTTAGTCCAGGTGCGAGAGTTAGCCGAGAAAAGGGCTAGAGCTAAAGAGCCAAGCAGTGATTAAAAGAATACAGTGTCCGTGTAATTATCTTGGGTAAAGCTAACTGGGTGGCGGGACACAGCCCCGACGCTCTTATTACTACAGAGAGAAGATAGAAATGAAGATAATATGGGAGCCATGCTTAGAATAGACATGAGTAAAATACCACTTATACAAATAAAGACATATTTAATTTCCTGAGAAACAATAATTAATTTATTTTCTACTTTTGATTCTTTGTGGTTTTTCTATCTGAATTACATCATACTACTTGTAACTTAAATTTTGGGATTTAAAGTGATTGCTATTAGTTTGCTCTGTTATTAGCAGAGGAATTAATGACAAAATGCTTATCCGTGTTTAAATATAAATAAGCACTCATATCAAAATTTTTATGGACTCCTTAATGCTATTTCAGATTTTGTAATAAAAAAAAAGTTCATTTGTGATTTCAGGGGATTTTTCAGATTATGTCCTACTCTTACTATACTGCTATGAAATTACCTCAACTAACTATAGTTCCTTACCTGCTGGGATAGCCTAAGCACAAAGCCCAGAACCAGAGCCACATTTCATATAATTCAATTACAACGGTCTTCAACTGACTTCATCATTTCGGATTATTAAGTAAGGCACAGAGACTATCTAGACATACTTCGGCTTACTCTTGATGCTTGGCATTAATTCAAGGTATACATCAGATGTTAACAACCACTGCCAGCAGTGATACTCCTTTCTTTGATGGTGGATTCACACTTTAGCTTCAATTTTTATGTTAATAGATATACTGTTAGAGTCTACAATATGGAATCCTAAATTTCGGAAGAAGAGTTTTATACCATGATAGCCCAATACTTCAGAGTTCTGAAATCAACATTTATCTTCATGATTACTCAGAATAGTAGCAAATAACGCCTATGCTGTCTCCATCACCCAATTTCAACACTGGTGATCACCATCGATGAGAGACAGCAGAGTATATGCTGTTTGGGTTTAGAGTGTATATCAAGTCTTGGGCAACACTGACCCAATTTCCTGAGCTATTGGCTCAACTTGTCACACGAACCAATTTTTCTAAGCTCTATTTCAAAATAGTGTTTAAAAAATTGTCTCAGGATTGTGGAGAAATAGTAAAAGCAGTGGATTCCATGAGTATGAAGTCATTTCTACAATCCATTTGCTGTAAAATACGTGCCATGGTCAGAGGCAATGTAGCAGTGTATAGCAGCATGAGAGAAGTTAAGAGAAGGTCTATGTCTCCAGATAGATATTTTGAAAAAATAACACGAAAAATTATTGGCAGAAAGAAGACAAATCCTTTTCAAGAATAGGTGTCTATTTCAGTGACAATGAACCTTCTTGTTGAGCTAGAAGAAAGTTTCCGTGATGGAACTGCTTGTGTCCATCACCCTGCCACAATGAGTCTGACTGATATCCTGGAGGATCTCTGGCTCAGGGCTGATCCTGGCAGTTATGAGACAGGACACACCACAGTGGCAACAGCCACATCTGTCTTTGTGAGTGGAGACTCACGTTTCTTACCTCAAGTTCAATTTATAAACCTGCCACTGCAGGCACTTTGTTTCTGGGTGTATTAGACACTGATAGACATGGCTGGGCAAGTGAATTACTGAAACTCTTGGTGCATAGCACCACAGCAATTGGAGCTATTAAAATTACCTTTGATGAGCAAAAATATGAAATACAAGTCTTTTCACATTATATTCTCATCAGAATTAATCTACCCTATGTTTGCTAAATATGTTCTGTGAATATTTCTGGAAAGTCAAGATGTTTATCCTACTCATACATCAATGTGTATCTCTAAATCTAGTCACTGACCCTTTCATTAAATGAAAAATCAAAGATAACACTTGGAAAATTTGCCACCAAAAGAATTTCTACTTCATATCATTCTGAAGAAACACTTTGGAGTGAGGTTATAAAGGTACATTTCTTTACCTTGAAGATAAACAGAATACAAAACTCTGTGCCAACCAAAGTCATGTGATCTTATGCAAAAAACAGTGATGTCTATAGCTCCCAATGAGAAAATTCAAAGAGAAAAAGTATAGAGAAAAGGAAAATCCACGGCCTCTTGTTTTAAAATGCATATTCTGTCTTCAGTATATGGTAAATCTACACTCACACATACATTTTCCTTTTTATCACAGGTGATTATGTATGCCCATCTTCGTGGCTTACTTAGACAATAAAGCTTTCGAACGATAGTTCCATTTCATGTTGGCTTGTGACTTATATCACACTCTAGGAAATTCTTCTGTTATGCTGAATTTTTGGAACTGTATTACCAAATGGAAAGAAGAATCTGTACATCACATCCTAAAGGATTTATATTGCATTGTATTAAAATTGCTGTTATAATCTATCTCCTTGGGATGATTACAGATATGAGAAAATGGGATGGGTCATAAATGCCCCACGGGGCCAAATGTCATGCCTTTTTGTATCATGCAAAAAGACTTCTATGACACACAAAACAAGGACATATTGGGTTAAAGTACCACACTTAAATGTAATACATGTTGCTTCCAAATTCCAAAGCAAGCTTGTCATGGCTGATATTAATTCTAAGATGGAGGAGAGAAATGTTAAGAAATGAATTTAGTTGATATGACAATTCTCTACAAATTCATGGAATTTACTTTACTTATATCATATGTCTTATACCTAAAGGAATTTCTTCATCTTTTTTATCAGGCCCAATGTATATCATAGGAAAGATAGACTTCTCTGTGTCAAAGAAAAGCCATTTGTGTACATTGTCTTCATATCAATGTAAGAAAAGATAGTTAATATTCACATAAACATGAATGTGAAAGTTTTTCTTCTCAATCCTAGTATAAAGTCATGTGTTTATAATTGTCACTAATAATAGCTAAATAAGGGATGAGGATTTCCAAAGCCATAATTTCATTCTAAGAGTCAAAAGCAATATTATTTTGTTCTGGGACTCGTTACATCTCTGGAAAATGAGATATGACTGGTCTCCACTTTATATTGACAATGATTCTTTGTAAATCACCCATATCTATGTGCTTTCAGAGAAGCCAATGAGATGACTCAAGCAGGTATAGAGTAGAAATTAGTGTACCTAGACCCCTTTAGTGTTTATGATGGCACAGATATTCCTATGACTGTAAAATACACAATGTCTTAGTACAATTTCAGAAAACATCCAAATTTTTAGTACTTCTATTTGCCTGTTGCTTTCCCAAAGAGCCAGGGGGCTTTCTGTTCCTCTTGCAAGCACTGTTAGTTTTTAAGCAACTGTATTTTAACAGCCATGTCTGGATATGCCTGTCTTAACATATCTAATTTTTCATTTGTAAAGTAAGAAAATAACTGCTAAATGATCTTGGGGAACCCCTGGACTAAATCTTTCATCTACTAAGAAAAAAAAAATCTGTTTGCTGTCTTGAATTCTCCCCTGATTTGTAGTCTAGTAAAGCATACTGTTTTTTCTAGAATTAACATTGCTTTTGAATCAGTACTTAGTTTTCCATCTCTCTAATACATTACCACACTTATTGAATGACCACAAGTTCCTTGGGGGACTGAGAAGAATATTAGTACCAATGTATTTTGACTGTTATGGGCTCTTTAGACACTGAAACTCAGTCCCTTTCTCATTTAAGGATCTTCAGATCTGTAAATGCTCTTAAGTCATAGACCTGACGAAGAGATCATGATTTGCATAATGTGATTAGAGACATGCTTATGCTCACTGGATTCAGAATGTTTCACTTCACATGTTAAATGAGACTTCCATAACAACCTTTATCTGTTTCTGTTCGACAGATAACCTGTCAGGGAGATCTCTCTATCTGTCAATCAAGTATAATCTCTATGGGTCTGGTTATTCTGATTGTTGCTTTGACAGTGAAGTCCATTAAAATGATGATCCTCACTTTGTTTTAGGATTCATTAGACTTGATATGCTAAATTCTGGAGACCAGGTCAATGTCAGGGTTTATTCTCAACATGTCTATCCTGTGGAGAAGAGAAAACACAAAGCTCTCAAGATACGAGAATACATGTAATAATGCCTTTATTGCATTTGTAGTGAGCCAATATCTTGTTTAATCTTTCTTACCAGAATAGGTAGAGCATGTATATGAACCCACGCTAAAAGGGAAGTATTCTCCCTAGGGTATTGTATAACTTCACTTATAATATTCTAATGGTGGACCTAATAGTTTATTTTAAATTAAGTACGTTCAGATTTCACCCTATTGAATTTTCTGTTCAGGTTGTTAGTATTCAGTACAAAGAACATTTTGGTTGTACCTTCAGGGATTAGTGAGTCCATCTATATTAACTGGTTCTCTATCAAATTTATATTTCTTCACAAGCTCACCACATCTCTGAAGGTATAAGTTGTCAGTCATATAACTAATTACAATGAATTACATGAATTTTTATGTATTTAATTTTGATTAAACAATGTATTTGTTTTAATGGACACTAATTTATGACATTCTATACTTTTCCAGCAAAGAGGAAATCTTAAGGAATGTACACAGAGAAATTCCTTTCACTAGCAAGGAGGATTGCAGAGTTTGGGGGTCTGATCCAATTATATTAGGTTAGAGCACATGCTCTTTAGTTTTTCTTCTAATTAATTCTGATTACTTATTTTGATTCTTCTAAATCCTACTGTTTAAAGTACAAAGTTTACAACTAATTTTATTATCTGCAGCCTTTAATTTTGTTCCCACTTTATTCAAAACTTTGTGCTGCCTCTACCAGAGATAGGCGTTAATTTTAGGCAGCTTAAAGACCTTATATAGTCTTTAAGTTGTGGTTAAAATCACTAACCATGGACACTCCATTTACTTGGTAAACTTAGGAACAATCACTCTAAACAATATGCCTCATTTTAGCAAAATTATCTATGAGAACAGTGTATATTAATTCAAAAACCATATTACCATAGGAGTTCCTTATACCTTGAGATATGAAATTGTTTTCATGTGGATTTTGTTCCTTTAATAACAGGGAATAATGTCTTCATACCAACCCAGAATAGATAAACAAACCAAGAAAACTTAAAAAAAATCATAGAGTATATCGAGTGATATTTGGTTTTCTAGAACTTCTTTTTTGAACAAAATCTCCATTCATTACTAGTCAAATCAAAAATAGAATCCCTGAAAGAAAAGTCAAGGTGGATTGATAGACTGGGTTTGTTGTTGATGATGATGTTGGAGACTGAAATTTGTATGACAGAAATGTGGAAGGGAAAACCTCTATTTCCTACTTTCTGAGATTTTTGTTGTTGGTAATAATTTTAGTAGATGAAATGTTTCTCTTTGGCTCCTTCAATATTCTATATACAGTTAACAGATGTTATGTCTGTAAATTATTTTTTCTGTGGTATAAATAAGTATTAAGACAAATGACTTCCTCCTCTTACTTTTTGTATTACTTTCAGTTTTTTTTTCTGTATTTCTCAGATTCATCTGATTCACCTTCAGATATCTGTCTCTGTACTCACTTCCACTGCTTTGTGGTCCATGATGACAACATTACCTCTAATCCTAAAGATATTGATGCACCCTCACTCAAGTGTCGCATTCTATGACCCATGAATAACAGCAAAGATTTGTTAGTGGACTCTGACTTTTTTAGGGCTCCTCAATTCTTTTCTAGCACTTACTTTTTTTTGGCTTATGTGTGTACAGTTTTATATGTTGATGAGGATGTTTGCTTCAGATTAGCACCTTCCCTAGCTAACTAGCACACATTGATGTTTAATGGAAAATTTTATATATGAAATCTAATTTTATGATTGCAAGTTCCCTCTAGCCATTGAGAAGAAGCCAACCACTGATCTGCCTTTTTAAAAGCATGTTACTTTGAACAAGGCACCCAAAATTCAAGCAGGCCAAACCATAAAAATGTTGAATGTGTGAATAAATACCCTGACAAATACACATACAGCAAAATTGATTATATTTTGGTCAGCAGGAAACTCTTATCTAGTATCCAAAAGAGCTGATCATTTCCTAGTACTGACTTAGGGTCCGATCACCAACTTGTGATGGCCAACATTCAACTGTAACTTATGAGAGACATGTCAAGCATGATGAACTAGAATACTGATTACAAACAACTGCTGAACCCAGCTGTATGGAGAGAGTATAAGAGAACCACTGAGGGGAAAAAGATCAGGGAAATCATAAAACGTCCTTTACAAATATAGAAAGTGAAAGGGAGAAAATCAAAAGTGCTATGCAGGAGGTTTTTAAAGAAGATGTTTGGTTATCCAAAAAGGGAAACAGCAGTAGAATGACTTACTGTAGAGATAATCAGCCTGGCTGGAGAAAGAAGGAGGCTAAAGAACAAATTAAGCAGCAAAACACCAATTATCTGTTTAGGTAGGTCAAAAGAAGAGCAAAGAATGATAGAGAGCTGGATATATAAAGTATACACAAAGAGGTTGAAGAAGCCGGACTCCGTAATAAATCACATCTTGTCTATGAGGTTATCAGACAGATAGCTGCCAGATAAACTCCTCAGATTCAGGCGATTAAAGATGGGCAAGGTCATTTATTAATATACCAGGGGAAGTAAAGCAAAGATGCAGACAATACTTTGACACCTTTACAATGACCTTAATGCTGTCAACATAAACTACAATGAGAAATATCTCAGCAGCCACTCAAATACCATAGATGATAAGAAAATATTAAATATTGGCAGGAGTGACAGAGAGCAAGCTATCAAGAGAATGAAATGCAAAAAGGCCGCAGGAGTAGATGGCATCATGGCGGAGGAGCTTGAGGTGGCTACAATAATTTCAGGGGCTGAAGTGCTTCTCAGACTCTTTTAAAGATACCGGAACATGAAGTGATTCCCACAGAATGAAAGTACTCAGTCATAATTCCTATACATAAGAAAAATGGAAAACTGGATTGTTCATATTATAGGGGCATTAGTTTATTGTACCATAACAGTAAGATTTTCTCATCCATTATCCTGCAAAGTATTAAAGACAGGACAGAGGAAATCCTAGCAGGGACCCAGTGTGGATTCAGAGCTAACAGGAGCACAATTGATCAGATGCTCACTCTGACACAACTAGCAAAAAATATGAAGCATTTGAAATAGATTTTTATGTCTGTTACATTGACTTAAGGAAAGCATTTCATAGTATTTGGAGGAAAGACTTTGGGAAACAAGTAGGTTCTACATGTACCCACAGAAAATCATAAGAAGATGCCTTTGAATCAGTCAAAGTCTGTGGGAAACTAAGTTATCAGTTTAAAACACTCATAGGAGTGTTTCGGGGGTGTGATCTCTCACCACTAGTATTTAATATAATCTGGAAATTAATAATAGCAACAGCCCTGGAAAATGAGGAGATAGACGTGCAGATAGGTGGTATGCAAATCAATAACTTGTGTTTCACAGATGATACAACACTCATTGATGAAAGTCCAAATGAGTCGCAGGCCATAGTAAATAGAATGGTGGAACTTAAGTGAAAACATTGGTATGAAAGTAAAAAAAAAAGAGAGAGAAGACTGAGATACAACACTTGGGAATGGCTCAATTGGATTTTAACATTATAATAAAGAATCAGAGCCTCAAGCAAACAGTCAACTTTGTCTGAACTGGGATGAACCCTCAGTTCAAAGGAGGAAAATATTTCAGACATAAAGAGACTTATATAGACAGTGAGGGCTGCATTCCAGTCACTAGGAAATATTTGATTAGCAAGAGACATAACGACAACAACAAAAATCACAAGTATATGAGACACTTGTCTTGAGCTGGCTTCCTTAAAACTGAAACCTGGATAATAAAGCCCTCTTCAGAACAGGGGCTGAATGTATTTGATATGGCATGTCTCAGAAGGATTCTAGATATCCACAAAGAGAAAGACTGTGCAACAATGACATTAAGACACATCTTTAGAAGGAGGAAACCTACAAGATATGGCAACGGCGCTTGAGAGTTTTTGGCGATGCTATAGAATGAAAGATGGCAGATACCTGAGAATAGCGCTGCCTGGAGGAGAACACAGGATAAGGCAAAGGTTATCTCTGGCTGGCCTGGAACTCACTCTGAAGACCAGGTTGCACTTGAACTCACAGATACCTGCCTGACTCTTCCTCCCAAGTGCTGGGATTAAAGGCATATGCCACCCAAATACTCGATTTCTTTCTTTTTATAAAAAAGGAATTTATTCTTTTTTTTCCTCTCCCATTCCTACATACATTTTTAAACAAAGTATTTAAACCACTATTTAGAGGTTTTTTTCCCCTCATCTGAATATGACTTTACTGTATGTATCTTTTTTTTCTGAGCGCTTGAGTCTTAAACATGGTAACCAGCATGTCTAGGATTAAATCCCTGTCATTGGCTGCTGAGTCCACTCTAATCTATGGCTTTCTGCTAGTCTAGCTTCATGGCAGAGGTACTGGAGGGCATCACATTTATTGTCACATCTCTGTGGAGTTTCTAGGTCCATGCCATCACCACAAAGACTGAAGATTCATCATTTAAGAGTTTGGTGGCAGGGTCTCTTAAAAGAATTGCACGTTTTTTGCTGCTAATGCTGAGTAAGGAAGCCTGTCTTAAAGGAACCATGCCTTTGCTTGCTGCCACTAAACAGAAGCACCTGAGAAAATGCTTCGACCAAGACGTCAAGCTGAACTCTGTATTTTTATGTCTAGAATCCCTTCTCAAGCTCTCTCTGGTTTTATGTGACTGTTGTTGCCCCAATTTGGCCTCATTTGAAGTATGATTAATAAAAAAAACTCAGAGATAGAAATGGGGATCAACCTGAAGACCAGAAAAAACAAAGCAGCCAGCCACTTGCTCTTGCCTTGACCTTGGTCCGAAATGGCAAACCTGACTCCAAGAAGTTCAGAATGAGACTGTGTCTATGATCTATCTCCTCCCATTTTATATTCTTATTTAGGCCAGGGATTAAAGGTTTGCACCACTGGGAATAAAGGAATGCAAAACCCAGTTTCTGTGGCAAACTTGCGTGACAACTGGGATTAAAGGTGTGTGTTACCACTGCCTAGTCTGTAAGACTGGCCACTATGTCTGTTTTACTTTCTTCTTCTCATAAAGCTTTAGTTATTAAAATACAAATAAAATACTAATACAAATTCAAATTAAATTAATGGCATTAGATGCAAATGCTATTAACGTAAAGATAATATCCCTTTACTACATCAAAATATTATCTCACAATAGCAAGTAACTAAGCTTAACTCTATATAAGTGTTTGACCTCAGGTAGGACATCATTTCTTTCCTCCAGTATTTTCTGATAGTCTCAAACAAAATTGTTTTGTCAAGTACAAATAGCATTCATCTGCCTTGCTTGTAATATAGACTTATGTCTTATTGATTGTAATCTGGCCAGGTGGTCCTTAGAAAACATCGTGGCTTCCTTTGCCACCCTCTGGTGACACTATGCTGAAAACACATCAGAATCCTATATATAACTATTGTAAAACAAAATTAAATGTTTCTTTTCCTTGATACAATAATATGCACATACAGGGTCATCTCCTCTACCTGAGTACTTTTCTTTTTCAAAACGCATGCTTAATTTTCTGGGAAGAAGAAAGGCAGAGTCACCAGCCAGATGCTGATGGAACAAGAAATGTAGGAGGAGAGTTAAAAGCCACAACTAACATGGCAATATGCAGATGAATAGAACTAGGTTAACTTAAGTTACAAGAACTAGTGGGAAAAGCCCGAGCTATAGGTTGAGATCTCATAATTAATAATAAGTCTCCATATCATTTTTGGCAGCAGGAAGACAAAAAAAAATTCTGTCTACAAATTTTACTTATGACCTGTTCAATAAGAGAAGTTTCATGAATGGTATTATAAATATAGCCTACTACCCATGGCTGTTGAAGTAATGAACCCTAGATAAGAACATACTACTGCCACTTCCCAAGCTAGTATGAATTTTAACTGTATTCTAAAATTCTAAATGTATATCTTGGAACCACAGATAAAAAAAAAAGCTAATTAAAGGCACTTGTTTACGTATCAGAGACCAGTACAGGAATCTATAACTTGGTTAAAAGAAAAAGAAAAATGCACCAATAGAAAGACAGATTCAATACATCTTCCACACAAGTCCTATACTTATGACTTAGGGAATATGGGTAGGAGAGGCAGTAGAAAAATTGGAAAAGTCAAATGACCAAAATTTCCTCTGCAAGACACTGTCTTCTAGACAGAGCAGAATAGCTGTGCTCATGAAATCTCAACAATAATGTGTATCAGGATTTTTTTTTTGATGCTGTGAAGAGACGCAATCAGCACAGCAACCCATATAAATAAAACCCATATAAATAAAAAGTTACAGTTTTAGAGGTTCAGCCCACTATCATGGTGTTTATCAAGGTAGCATGCAGGCAAATGTGATGTTGGAGCTAGGAGTGGAACATATTTTGCAGGCAACAGAAAGTCAACTAATTCAATGAGCAGTATTCTGAGCACAGAAAACCTCAAAGCCCACCCCTACAGTGACACACTTCCTCTAATAAGGCCACACCCACTCCAACAAAACCACACCTCCTAATAGTGCTACTCCTTATGAGAGTATGGGGGCCAATTGCATTCAAACTACCACATTATGACTGCTTATACAAAACCTGAGCATTAATGTCATCAGCTGAAATCCAACAATGGAGCTTACAAAACTCTACTATAGATGAATAACTACAGAACTTAATGACTGACAAGAGAAGAAGAATCTTTCTTCTGAATGAGCCATTTAATAGGTTATAAACTCCAAGTAGCTACCCCGAACATACCCATATATATGTGAGCAATCCTTAAGGCCTTAGGAAGAAGAAGGTTTTATACATACACATCTTAGTTTGAGTTTTTATTGCTGTGACAAAACACCATGACCAAAAGGCAACTTGGGAAGAAAAGGATTAATTTGGCTTACACTTTCATATTACTGTTCATTACTGAAGGAAGTCAGGACAGGAACTCAAATAAGGTAGGAACCTGGAGGCAGGAGCTGATGCAGAGGCCATAGTGTGGGGTTGCTTGCTGCTTTGCCTCTCCTGACTTGTTCAGCCTTTCTTTTAGAACACAGGATCACAAGCTTAGGGATGGCATCACACATAATGTGCTGGGCCCTCCCACATTCATTAGTTACTGAGAAATTACCTTACAGCTGGATCTCATGGAGGTATTTCTTTAACTGGGCTCCTTCCTCTCTGATGACTGTAGTTTTTGTTAAATTGACACAGAATGAGTCAGTATAGTGTATCAATTGATACTACACACACACACACACACATACACACACTAAGGAACATGAGTTTGAGAAGGATTTTGTCAGAATGAGAGAGGGTAGAAGGAAAAGCAAAGGGGAAATGGTAAAAATATATTACTCATGAAGGTCTCGGAAGCATAAGTGTGTTAAAAATAATGAGTAAGATTAAACAGCTAGCATATTTAGAGAAATGTGAGTTATTTAATTGCAGAAGCCTTAGAATATTGGGTGCATTCACCAAAGGAGATGAATGAAGTTTAATACCGACACTCATGTTTTTACTCACATAATGTTGTAAGCAGAAGCAGCATAATGGCTACATGGAAGGCTAGTTAACATAGTAAGAAACTGACATAAGGTTTTCAGTTTGGTTATTTTACTATTCTCTCACAGCCTCCTTTAAAACTTTAAGAAGAAATCAAACAAACAAACAAAAAAAAAACTAGAGAGTAAAACAGAATTATTTTGTTCAGTTATAAAATAGCAGATCATTAGTATCCTTATTTGATATGGTCACTTCACGTTTTCCAGAATTATGTAGTTTTGAAGATGACTATATAAGTGAGTGATCTTTGCTAACTTCTAAAACGGAGAGGAGCATCCTTTAAGCTCTGTGAGAGTCAAAGTTAAATTTTAAGTTTTAATTACTATGCTTTGGAGATACATGAAACAAAAATGCCTCTATTTTACAAACCCCTTTCCCCAAGGACAGTTAGTTCCTGAAATGCATGAGGCTATTGTTTATGGGAGATGAAAAGCTGCATCTTTCCACTACCCTAAAAAAGTTTGTTTGACCTATCTGCTCTGTATGTGCCTGATCAAATGTGAGTGGGAGGTCCATAGGCAGGAAATATGTCAGGATGTATGCTTGACCCCAATTGTACCTGATGGGAAATGCACTGAATTGTGGGTTCTCCTTCTTATATATCCTTGTCATTCTGGGCCATTTCCTGGGAAACTGAGTATGAACCTTGCCAGAGCCCATCCCTCTGGCCAGATTTAATTAAGACTTACTTCAAATTGGCTTATACTATATATAGTAGTGGCCTTATTCTCGACAGGTGGCATTAACAACTGTCCTCTGTTGCACCACTAAAGATGCCCTTGAAACAGTTTCTCTGGGCCACGGGAAGAAAAACAGGAGCAGTGGTACAACAGAATTTAAGGAGAGCACTGAGGAGACACTAAAGCCCAGCGGGAGGCCTTATAACATGATGAGAAGGAAGCCTCTCTCCACCCACGCTATTGTGATGTCTGAGGTGCAGTAACTCAACTTGAACAAAAATCTCATGCTGAGGAATGCTTCCCTCTAAAAGAGGCTCAGTGAGTGTGATCCTGTGCTTGTTAAACCCCCAACTAGTCTCTCTCCCTCCCTCCTAATCAACATTCCTTTTGTAAATCATCTCTCTGTGTCTGTATATTTATATGAAATGATAACGCAAAGTCAACATCAGAATTTTCTGAAGATTTCAGTTAGAATTAGGGATTTATAAGTAATAAACAGAGCATGAATGTTATTATTAAAGGAAGTAATCTTTGCTCTTACTTTGATTTTCTTTGTGTTCTACTGTGCCCTGAAATATTTGCGTTTCTTGCTGTTATTTTGATAATTTTATCTTTAGCAAATATAGTATACTTCAATAGATATTTGCATGGCTTGATTTTTTTTAAACCTAAGATATATGTATGTGAAGTTGATCTACATCTAAATGTACACCAATAAGCACATGTAACTAGATCAAAGAAGTCGCAGAGTCAGTCTTACTTAATTCCGGTTTTCTCACAAACTTTTGTCTGTTTTTCTATATCCCATCAAAGGGCAGCTGCCCAATATCTCATTTTGACACCTCTCTCACCTGGGAGAAATAAATAAATAAAGGGGTAGAGCCTTTCCCTTTAAGACACATGAACCTCTATTGATGGCTTTGTTCTTCCTACCCTCTCTAACTGTACTAAAAGACAAAGGTATTCCTAAGATTTTTTTTTTCTTGGTCAAGATTCTTCTACATGTCTAATACTTTAGGTGGTGGGAAACTTTATTTTGTTTGGTCTGGTTTGTTTGCTTTTGTCTAGACTCCCATGTTGGATTTTGTTTTTCCTTTTTATTGAGTACCTTATAAGACTTGAGGATTTATCTCTTTAAAAATGTTAATTTTTGACAATTTCAAACTTATATTTTTATTTTTCCTGTTCTTGAAATTTGAAAATTGTACTCATTTCATTTCTTTACTATAATTATCTTTGGTGTACTGCATTTACATTATTTTGTGAATTATCTCTTGAATTCTATTGCTATTCAAACTATGAATTGGATTTTTATTGTGTTTTTAAAATGAGCAGATGCAGACATCAAATACTTCAGACTCAAGGCCCAGAGACTCTAGACCCAAAATTCACTTGAAAATCTTCTCCATGAAAACTTGTGATTATGGTACCAGCGCTATGCAAACTTCCAAAGGAAGGAAGCAAACAACAATTGGATGCAGCTTTGAGTCTTATGAACTGTAATGATTTTGCAGGACAGGCACCTTAGCAGAGGGTAGGTCCAAAAAAATGCTGGTGACAGACAGATACGCCATGCTGTCATGCACCCATTCAGACAGAGCTTAAGTGGGGAGTTTTATTAAGAGAAAAGGAGGTAGGTGGGGAAAGTGAAAAGACAGAGATAGAAAGAGACAAAGAGATGCAGAAAGAAAGAGGTAGAAACCAGAAAAGTATGCACCTTTTAAAGGGACAGGGTACTGTCTGCCATGCACGCAGGGATGACACACTGTGTCAGGTCCTTGAGGAGTAGAGCCAGTAGTACCTGAATGCTAACATGAACCACAGCAATGACCAACATGGTATGAATACCCAAAGGGTCTGGTATTAACAAACATACCTTAGCAATAACAAACAGCTTTCCAACCAGACTTAAGACCGGCACAACAACGAGAAAGCATGCCAAAAAGAGGAACATGGGATGTACTCACTCATAATTGGTTTCTAGCCATAATTAAAGGACAGTGAGCTTATAATTCGTAATCCTAGAGAAGCTAAATAAGAAGGTGAATCCAAAGACAAACATATAGGCATCCCCCTGAATATTAACCTTCATCAGGCGATGAAAGGAGACAGAGACAGAGACCCACATTGGAGCACCGGACAGAAATCTCAAGGTCCAAATCAGGAGCAGAAGGAGAGGGAGCAGGAGCAAGGAACTCAGGACCACGAGGGGTACACCCATACACTGAGACAATGGGGATGTTCTATCGGGAATTCACAAAGGCCAGCTGGCCTGAGTCTGAAAAGGCATGGGATAAAACCAGACTTGCTGAACATAGCGGACAATGAGGACTATTGAGAACTCAAGAACAATGACAATGGGTTTTTGATCCTACTGCACGTGCTGGCTTTGGGGGGGTGCTGGGCAGTTTGGATGCTCAACTTACTAGACCTGGATGGAGGTGGGCGGTCCTTGGACTTCCCACAGGTCAGGGAACCCTGATGGCTCTTCAAGCTGATGAGGGAGAGGGACTTGATCGGGGGAGGGGAAGGGAAATGGGAGGCGGTGGCGGGGAGGAGGCAGAAATCCTCAATAAATAAATAAATTTAAAAAATAAAAAAAAAAGAAAAAGAAAACCAGAAAAAATAAATAAATAAAAAATAAAATAAAATAAAAAGAAAATATTATAACGGACCTTGTAATTCTATTAATATAAACTGTTCCTCTGTTTGTTTACTTTAAAATTTTTTGAAAACTAATACACACTCTCACAACTGAGAACAGGCTGTCCTGGAACTCAGTATTAAGCTCATACTGTCTGTTCATACTCAGCCACATCCCCGCTTCATCCTCACTATTGCATGTGCCAGCACTCTCTGCTCTAACTTTATCATAGGATATTCATATCAAATAAGTACTATTTATAATTCTTGTCTTTAATGCATAATTAGAAAAATAAATTTACGAAACCAAATAAGCAATTAGTCACTATAGAGGAATGAATTTGAATTATCAACAAAATGAACTAGAATGAATGAATGAATACTACTACTTATGCAAACAGTCCATGAAAGCAGAAAATTATTACAAATTAGAACTGTACCATAATAACCACATTTTTGTTAATTATGATTTCCTGAGCAGATTTTACTAAAATCTTGGGTTTGTATTATAATGTGTTCTGAAACTTAAATGGTAATTGTCATACATGTTGAATAATAATAGGAATTTATTCCTATGTGAAGAAGGACGCTAAAAAAGAAATTCCATACTGGCTCAGAATTGAGAATAATAAAAGGTTATTTATTCAGGTGAACGGAGAACAGCAACCGAATCCTGCAACCAGGGGGAAGAAAAGGTCAGAGGCCGCTTTCCATTGGCATATATAGTATAAGAGGCCACAGCAGGTAACTTAAAGGCTGCTGGTGGTAGGAATTCCTACAGTGCCTATGAGCTGTGTGTTACTTTCCAATAGAGCATAGAACATGGGCCTTAGAATATGTCTCTCACTTGCAAAGATGGTAAAGGTTTGAATCATGGAAACAATAACCAGTGCTAAAATCCCAGTCTTATAAATATAATTTATGAAGAAGTTTTAGCAAAAGAAGCGTTATGCAGATTTAAGAGTGAAGTTTTCAATAACTTAGATAACAGCACACTTAAAACTATTCACTTCCTATAACTTGCTGCACACTTTGCATCCTAAAAGAGATGGGATTTGTGCTAAAAAGACCAGAGAATGAAAGCATCAGGCAAGGGCATCATTTCATAATACCCTGGAGTTGCTTGTATGCTGACAACAACTTGAACGATTTACAGATTGTCCTTATACTAAATAATATACCCGTGAAAGTCAATTAAAACAAGACAGCTAATACACACTATACTCCTGCTTACATATCACAGAAGCAAGCTTCAAAATGACAGCAGAGCTGATCATAGGCTGGCTCAGAATTCTCTAAAATATTTTTAAACAAATCTTGCTCCATCTCTGTATCGACACCCTCAGGGTACACAGATTTCAGGGCCTCATTAAAGCAATTTTACTTTCCATCCCTGTGCTTACAGTCATGGAGCCTGTGAAAGCAGAAATAGGAATTTAATCACATGCGCTGCAGTATCTTTAAAAAGATAGCACATATCCAACACCTGCCAGCTCATCAATGTTTAGTCTCCTGCTCTACAGATTACTACATAGATCATTCCTGACATCTAGGCTGATGTAGAGAATAGAGCACAGCTTGTAAACTGGGTAAGGCTCACAGGCAAAGCACGCAGTAGAGAATTTGACAAGCGCTTTCTAATTTTTGAAAATCTTAGTCATTTAGGAAGTTGATCACTGCTCCAAATAACTATTACTTATCTTGGATACATTATGAATACATCCATCCATATTATACATTAAATTAAAATTTGAGAAATGTAAAACACATAGATAAACAAATAGACATCTGTCAAGATGATATCACAGCTATTTCACATTACTACCCCCTGAAAACTTAACTCATAGGGAATAAAACTACATCATGAGAGAATAATAATACTGAGAAAAATTCTAAGTATTACTTCTCAAACATTTTATTTTCATGAGTCTCTGAAAAGATTTTTTGATAACTTTTATAATTTCTTATTGTACTTTAGCCATTATGTCAGTGAAGTGTTTTTAATAAAACAGTTCTTTGTGCTCCTGAGTGAGATTTTGAAAATAAAATAGTTATCTTACAATTTGGACAGTAAAATATGATGACGGACATGGGACTTGCTTTTCTATCTGAAATTGTATAAAGAAATGAATGTTATTCTTTGCTGATGGGAAAGCTCTACATTCTCCTGTGTTGTGAGAAACAGATGATGCCTAGGAAGAAGGAGAGGGGTCCATGCACAAGAGAGACAATATTTTTTTTCTCAGAATGAAGACACAAAACTACATGTGCTGCCGGGAGCTTGAATAAAAGCACGGATTTGGAGCGAGGATATATAGCCACCAAAAGAAGACCAAGTCAGAGACAGGATACCAAAGCAAGGTGAAAAGGACAGTAAGCAGTGCAATTTCTGAAAGTAGCATCAGCCACACCGGATGCTTATTACTGGACAAGTGCACTGAGAAAATGCTGGCTGTGCTTTTGTGCTATCCAATATAGAAGGAAAGGAAATGGGGCAGTACTTAAATACCAGGCCCTCAAAGGCAGAGAAAATTGAACAACGTAGCTCCCAAAATCAGTTTTAAGATCATGTCGGGGAACTGAATGAGGCTCATATGTGCATTTATAGTTGACTTTTAGAAGATGATACTATATCAGCTGACCACTTCTGGAAAATTTGATCTGTAAATCCTTTGAATACTTGAAATATTTCAAATAAATAAACTGAGTGAAAAACTTAATAGATAGATGAGAATATGTTTTAAAACTTATTGACAGATGTCATACAACAAATTTTATTTTCTTGATTTTGTATTTTCAACAGTAATTACTTATATTTAAAGTGAATCTCATACATTCAAATAATGGTGAGATTTATATTAAATACTGTTTTAATGCAATATTTATTTAATATTTACATGTGAAAATTTATTTCCACCATTCTCTTTTAGGTTAATTGTTAAATTTAAAAATAAAACAAAATTATATAAGAATTTACATAGCAGAGTAGAAGAAATTACAGTAATTGCTGATGGGATTTCACCTAATCAAATTATTAAAAATTGCCAAATGCTTTGGCAGTTAGATTTTAGTGTATAAATTCAATATAATTTGAATTGTAAAAATATGGATTTTGATAAATGGAGTGGCTAAATATTGCATTAATTAAAAGTAAGTTTTTAAACTAGAAATACTATTATGTCAGAGTTTTTCATAGCTAATTCATTTTTTTAGAATTCTAATAAGCAGCCACTGAAACATAAAACAAGCAAAACAAAACAATCATTCCCCATGAGATGTTTCTGCTTGGTAACCATACAATAATACTTAATTGGGAGCTCTCTGAACTTGTTTAAATTGCATAGTTAAAATTAAGCATCTAGTGAATATCTTACGTATTTACCACAGTTACATTAGTATTGCTAGTTAATAAGAATATCTTTTAACACAGTGTGAATACAATACATTTAGATTGGGTATTTTCTCCTTACACAAACTTATCTTTCCATGAAACTCCCTCTGTTTCTAACTCTCAACATAATGTTAAAACCACTTTCCCATTTGTCCAGCATAAGAGACATTTACACTGTAGTTAAATGTTTTTTAGGGGCATTGTTTTCATAAAACTTAACTTACAACCTATTGAATAATTTTAGACAATGTGAAGAAAAAGTCAGGAAATTTGTGATAATCTGATTTAGACAAAAATACAATTTCTTTATACATGAGTAGAAACGTGTCTTAGAATGAGACCTATTTTATACAGAGATGGGAACCCTCATCTCTGAGGACAAAAGTGAAGAAAGCACTACAGGTCAAGGGAAAGGCAGGCTTCAAGTCCGTGGGGAGTACACAAGTCTTCAAGTCCGTGAGGAGTATACAAGTCTTCAAGTCGGTGAGGAGTACACAAGTCTTCCACTTTGTGGTCAGGGACCGAGGAAAAACACAACTAGTGTGAGAACAGAGAAGAGGTAGGACAGAAAATAATTTCCAGCAAGCCTTGGTAAATCATGTCCTTCCAATAGTGTTGGATTTGATTAGTGGGTCACATAGATTACTAAACTTACGTGACAAAAATACTCCATGAAAAACTTTATGAATTCCACGAAAAACTTTGGGAATATGGATATATATGTGGGAATTCAAATGACAATCAAGCTACATTAAAAAAGATTCACCAGGCCAGGCGGTGGTGGCGCACGTCTTTAATCCCAGCACTCGGGAGGCAGAGGCAGGCGGATCTCTGTGAGTTCGAGGCCAGCCTGGTCTACAAGAGCTAGTTCCAGGACAGGAACCAAAAGCTACGGAGAAACCCTGTCTCGAAAAAAAAATAAATAAAAAATAAATTCACCAGGTTTTATGTATTTAATCTCTCTCTCTCTCTCTCTCTCTCTCTCTCTCTCTCTCTCTCTCTCTCTCACACACACACACACACACACACACACACACACACACACGTCTCAATAGTGAAATATAAAGCCATCAATGTGAGATAGAGTGAAAAGTTGCAAGGGTGATGATGGAGGGAGAAAAGGGAATAGATGAAGTGATGTAATTATATTTTAATTTAAAAATTATTTTAAAAGAACAATTAAATAACCTGAATTAAAAACATTTAGATTCAACAAAAATAAAAACATCAAGTGAATATTTTCCTGAAAAAAAAAAAAAAAAAAGAAGGAACATCTCCAGTCCACATATTCCTTACTGCGGGACAAAAAGGTAGCAAAATCCACTTGTCCAATCCCTATTTATGAATCATATTTCAAACTTCCTGGATCAACTGATAACATTTCTGTAGCGGTATTGGTTCGGTCTCATAGGATTTCCATCTTGATGTCTGCTGAGTCAGGGTGCTATCTTCTAAGGAAATGCTCAGCGTATTGTTCACTCCTGTTTTTTATCTCATGAAATTAGAAGTAAATTATCTTTGACAAACCCATCCAAGACGTAGGAATATAATAATTGCTACTAGTGCATGTGGTTCTAAAAGAAAAAAAAAGCTGCATAAAAATAATATTTGTTCCAAGATAAGTCTTCAATCTAACCAAGCAACTCCAACCAAAAACCTTGATTTCTTTTGGGTTTCAGATCTAGCCCTATGAATAATTTTAGGGCTTGAGAAATTGATAATTGATTTTTCTTGCATCACTTTTTCAGTCTTTCTGCTCATGTTCTAATACGGTAGCTGAGCGATGGCATTTGTCTTATGATAACATGACTGTAGTTAAAGTTTTGGTTCATCCTGTTTTAGTTTTCATTTTTCTTGTACTTTATATGATTCATATTTCTATGACACTGTGCTTATGAGTTTAGACATGTGCATTGCTTTACAGCACATAGTTACCTCAAACCCTCCCATACTGTGAAGGAATTTTACATGTCTGATCCTACATTCATGGAAGACTATGTCTACAGAGTCATTACTATAGCTAATTTATTAGTTACTGCAAAATATTCTGAAAGTGCTTCTCTGAGCAAATACTGTGCTCACTTCTGATCTTAGGTTGTTGAGACACTTTTCCTCTTTAATCCTACATGTATGTGTTTATTCTTTATTAATATTCAAATATGCCTTACTGTTTTATTTTATTTTCTTAGGTCTATTAATATTTAAAATCTCATTGTGGTTACTGTTTTGTCTAAAACACGTATTAAAAATTTATTTAATGAATTCACCATATGTGTAAAGTTTTCCTATTATATCTTTGATTTTCCTTTTACACTTCAACAATAATTTATTATGATCTATATTGCAAGACAGCATTCTAAATTTATTTTTGAGTTACTTGTCATATCCAGGCACTAATGTCTGAGTCTCTGTCTCTCTCTCCCTTTCCTTCTCTCTTCTTTCTTCTTTTCCTTCAAAAATTGTTTTTCTTTTATTTTATTTCAATATCTTTAGTTTTTCATAATAATCTATATTGCAAGACAGCATTCTAAATTTATTTTTGAGTTACTTGTCATATCCAGGCACTAATGTCTGAGTCTCTCTCTCTCTCTCCCTTTCCTTCTATCTCTCTCCTCTCTCTGTTGTAGCATGAATAATGAAAACCCAGGGGTTCAACCTGAAGATCAGAAAAGCAAAAGCAGGCAAGCCACTAGAGAGCTCTTCCCTATTTGAAATCTTCAGATTGAAAGAGAAACCAAATTCCTGTCTTATCCTACCTTATATTCCTCTCTAATTCTGGGATTAGAGACATTCACCACCTCCACTTGACCTCTATGATTCACTAGCGTGGCTACCGGGATTAGAAGTGTGCACAACCACTGCCTGGCCTGTATGGCTGACTAATGTGGCTGCTTTGCACTGAC
>NC_022019.1:26276667-26300052 GCF_000317375.1 Microtus ochrogaster
TTGAATATTGTGCTAATAGGCTAATAAAAGCACATTATTAGCACAATAGGATAAAAAATTAATTAAGATAAAATGCTAGAATTTTAGTTAATATTTACCTAATTTTGACTGTTACCATACAGGAAAATCTACTGGCAGACAAGGAAAAGATGAACAGACAAAAATAATTGCATTTTAAAAGCCTGCATTTGATTCCGTAATAAGAAAAATTTTAAAGCTTACTGTTCATAAGAAGTGCTTTGTCGTTGTTATAAATTATGCTCTTACTTGGATATTTACTGGTTTATTTTCTAAATTAAATGTTCCTTAATTTAGGTTTTATATGTTGTTCTCAGAACATATTAAGCATATAAATCATACACATACACACATACACACACACAATAGTGCACAAATAGAAAGGATATCAAGTTAATAAACTCAGCTACCCCTACAGAACATGTAGGTGAAAAATGAATGTGGTGATATAGTTTAAGACATATTGGTAGTAATAAGTAATGACTACTAACAGACTGATAGCAGAGATGGAAAAAGATAAATAATTATTTTAAATCTCCCAAAGTTCTAAAGAAAAAAATTGAGATAATTTACCAAAAGGGGTTAACCACACACTTACCTAAGTTCTTTGGACGCACTATATTACAGGGTGTCATTAAACTGTCATTCTCTGTGGTGCTCTGGAACCACTGAGTTAACGTACATCTACTTACTTTTATTTGACTAGCACTGGGCAGGAGCTTATTTTTTTTTCTGTTTCATTTA
This sequence comes from Microtus ochrogaster, assembly GCF_000317375.1. Taxonomy (NCBI): domain Eukaryota; kingdom Metazoa; phylum Chordata; class Mammalia; order Rodentia; family Cricetidae; genus Microtus; species Microtus ochrogaster. The sequence continues at coordinate 26,277,430 of NC_022019.1, forward strand.
TGCTCCCATCTGCTATTGAAAATGGTCACTTGTGATTTAAATAACTTAAAGAATTCCCGTATTAAAGTACCTCATTTATTCAGAGTATCAATTCAATTAAATGGCAATAATAGGAGAATACACATTCAATAGAATTCAATTTTTATTCCTATGGAAAGGCTTTGTCAACCTATTAATGGCATTTATATCATTTACCTCTATCACAAAGGGACAGAAGCATAGATAACTTACTAATTTTATAACTACTGTTTGAAGAATTGAAGAGTGAAAGAGAGCCACATAATTACAAATGATTTGGGGCACAAGGGACGATGGCTCATGCCTCTAACTCCAGCACTTGAAAGGCTAAGACAGTAGGATTGCTGCAAGTTTAAGGCCATCCTTCCATGTAGAGTGAGACCTTGCCACTACAAACAAAGAAGCAAACCAGAATTAGAAATGTCATGGGTAGGCTGGGGAGACAATGCATGAGAGCTCTGTCTGCTCTCTCAGAGGCCCTGCTTTAATTACCAGCACCCAGTGGTATCTCACAACCTTCTTTAACTCCAGTTTCTGCTGGTCTCCGCAGGCACTGAATACATGTGTTGTGCAAACATATATGCAGGCAAAATAACCATACACACAAAAATAAATAAATCTCAGAAAATTGTGTAAAGAAGTAATATGTTGTATTATTGATTTAAAAACATATATTGTCCCCTATATTAGCATTAGTTTTTTATATATTTTATTTTTTTCCTTTTACTACAATAATTATAAAAATAGTAAAAAAATCCTTGGGCAGAAATTCCTATTAGAAATATCATTCTCTGAATAAAATTCCTCTCCTAAAGATAGCTGGGGGATGCCATCAGAAACTTAGGTCTGATTTCTGGTAACTGCCAAGAGCTAAATTTTCATAAGCAAATATCCTAGCTTGTATTTCATCTAGTCCACAAACTGAAATCGTTCTATAGAGAGGAAAAGATAGGAGAGCCAGAAGTTTCTCCACTCAGTGTGAGACAAAGCTGTAACTTACTCAATTCCGTGTGGCTACATACAGATGATACCCCTTCCACGATCTGTGGCCTTTCCAGGTCTCAGGTTGTAACGATTAGAATTGTTTAGATATGCAGACCTTTAACTGTCAGTTGATGGGGAAGACACTATAGCCAATGGCCATTGAGAGCCTGAACCCTGTTGGGCATGGCCTTGGGTATCAAAAGGATGTGAGCCAACCCAGGAGAACTCCTTTTCTCTCTTATTGCTCTCACACCTGGAAGCTGGATTCCTTTCCTCCCTGTCCTGTGTTGAAGGAGGGTGAGCCTCTTGTTGGTTCCCGGCTACTCAGCCTCTAAATAATTACACAGACACTGCATTATTTAAATCACTACTTGACACATTAGCTCTAGTTTCTTATTGGCTAATCTCTTACATAATAACTTAACCCATTTCTATTAATCTATGTATTGCCACGTGACAGTGGTTTACCGCTAAAGTTCCCAGAATCTGTCTCCAGTGGCAGCTCCATGGTTTCTCTCTCTGACTCTGCCCTTCTTTCTTCCAGAATTCAGCCTAGCTTTCCCCGCCTTCCTAAATTCTGCCTTGCCATAAATTCAGAGCAGTTTCTTTATTCATTAATGGCAATCACAGCACACAGAGGGGACTCCCACATCAGTTCCTTTTGTGATCTGTGAGTTCACCTTTAAATAATGAACTCCTTATTATATCCTATTCGGAGCTAGTGTGGGATTATTTCATCTCGTGTGTTCCCCTTTATCTGGAACATTCCCTTTCAGTCAGCACTCCACTTTTCAGATGCTTTCCTACGATGAAAAAGAGCTTATAACCTGATCATTTTTGATTTGCAGAATGTGGGCTTTGTCACCGAACTGACATTGTGGTTTCTACAGGCATAAACCATCACTGATAATGCTAAGTATCCACAGAAAATAATGAACTGTTTCCCATAATTCTGTTTAATAGAGGGGAAAACTAATTTCTATTTGCCCAATAATATTCTTAGTTAGAATTAAAGAAACATTTACTTACACTGATATTGGAATAAATTAAAATACAACACAGTTAGTCAATAAATGGAATATTTAAATTCCATAAGTTTTTAATATTCCAGATAGGTTATCATTGTTGGGAAGCTGATAAAAATCTGACTCTAGTTGCAATCATAAATTTAAAAAATAATTCTAAATAATCAGTTTCAATGTTATAATGGAATGCCCCAAATCAGATTATATAAAGAATGACATGTCAAATGAGATCTAAATCAATACATAAGCAAATTCTAAAATAAATAAATAACAAGCCTTTGGCTATATCAGACTTTATTTAAATATTTTCTAATTGATTTTTTTTCTGTTGTGAATTTCAGAGCAAATAAATGAAAGTTCTTACATTGTGGATTAAATAATTGTTGAAGATTCAAGGCAAAGCATCTATGAGGACTAAGATATTGATTTATACATTGCTTTATTTTCTATCCTGCTGAAGCATAAGAAACCAATTTGCACATGCATGCCAAGAAATGAAAAAGTTTTTTCTAAAGAATATAAAAATAAATATCTCTTCCTAAAATCTTCTGTAATTGATAGTACAAATACTTGATTTTATAGATGACAAAACTAATATCTAAATGGAGTTTCTCTAGGTTTTAAGAAATAAACATCTGTATTTCAAAGTAGAAAATATCCAAATAATGACTAATTCTTTATAAAATAATCAAGCTAATGAACAATTATAAAAGTTATACACCAAGTATCCTTAAAATCTAAGAGTCATGATGCTCAATAAAACCCTTTTTGTATGTTATTTCTTGATAAGCAGATATGTTTTTAGAGATTTATTCTCATGAGTAGAGGAAGGACTAGTCATGAATATCAATCATGATATCTGGAGAGCAAGGGAAGGTAGAAGTAGGTAATAAAGATTTTTCTAATGGTTGAAATTGGCTCAGAAGCTTGCTTTCCAGTAACAAAGATTACACTCATCGAAAGATGAGTTCTACAAACTGTATCTTCTCACATTAGGAACAAGTGTTCATTGTATCACCGTTTACTGTGTATTCTGGACTTGTCATAATATTTACAGAATGAGAAAATGATTCTGTTACTAAGAATTTGTAATTGGTTTGTGAAAACAATTTCCCTTCAACTAGGTTGGTAGTAGACTGTGCTGTGTTAATTGGGTAGAAACCAAGTTAGGACACTGGGGAAGGAAGCTTATTGCAAGCTCTATAGAAAAAGGAAACAAAAAAATGAACAGTCCTCTTCTTACTGTCTTCCTGTTGAAAATAAACCAGTGCCAGAGAAACTTGTAGTAACTGCAAGATTAATAAGAAACATAAGCTGGGAAGCTTTGCACTGATCCAAAGTTTAATGATAAATTTATGGCAACAAATGTGCTTAGCTATGTTCACTCTCAAATATACATACTGAGCTTCAGACCACACAGAGCACATTTAAACTGACACCAAACTTAGAAGCAACAATAAATAAAGAAATTTAGAAGTATTAAAAAACTAAATAAGAAGCCGGGCGGTGGTGGCGCACGCCTTTAATCCCAGCACTCGGAAGGCAGTGGCAGGCAGATCTCTGTGAGTTCGAGGCCAGCCTGGTCTACAAGAGCTAGTGCCAGGACAGGCTCCAAAGCTACAGAGAAACCCTGTCTCGAAAAACTGAAAAAAAAAAAAAAACTAAATAAGAAGAAAGAGGAGAAAATGAAGTGAAAAAATATATCTCATAGAAAATAGAGTAATAATAAGCATTGCATTATATTATTACGTATTTTGTTATTAGAGTCCAATTAAAACATTGGCTTAATGAATAATCAGATGGCCATGCATTTTAAGCAAGTTTCATATCCAAAGGAAAGATAAATCAGCAAATAGAGAAAAATAGCATTACAATATGTACAAGTCAAGCCCGAATTGCAGAGGCAATTATATTTATATTTTATAACTACGTGGTGATAGTAAAATAGAAGAATAATCATCAACCTCACATCTGACAGAGGGCCGATATCAAAAATATGCAAAGAACTCAAGAAACTAGATACCAAAATATCAAATAATCCAATTAAATGATGGGGAAAAGATCTAAATGGAGAATTCTCAACAGAGGAATCTCAATGGCCAAAAGGTACTTTAGGAACTTCTCAATCCTTCCTTAGCCATCAGGGAAATCAAATGTAAATCAAAACGTCTCTGAGATATCATCTTACACCCGTCAAAATAGCTAAGATCAAAAAACACTAATGAAAGCTTATTCTGGGAAGAATGCAGAGTAAGGGGAACAATTCTGCATTGCTGGAGGGAGTACAAGCTTTTACAGCCACTTTGAATATCAGTATAGTGGTTTCTCAGATAATTGGGAACAATCTACCTCAAGACGCAACAATATCACACTTGGGCATATACCCAAAGGATACACACTCAAACCACAAGGTCATTTGCTGTTCATAGCATTATTCTTAATAGTCGGAACCTGGAAATAACCTAAATGTCCCTTAACCAAAGAATGAGTAAAGAAAAAGTGGTACATTTACACAATGGGGTACTACTCAGCCGTAGGAAACAATGACATCTTGAAATTTGCAGGCAAATGGACAGAACTAGAAGAAAGCATCCTGAGTGAGGTGACACAGACCCAGAAAGACAAACACGGTATGCATTCTCTCATAAGTGGATATTAGAAATAAAGCAAAGGATAATCAACCTACAGTCCACAGCCCCAAAGAACACAGAAAACAAGAAAAACCTAAGAGGGACATACATAGATACTCCCAAGAAGAAGAAATAGACAAGGCCTCAGTGTTGTGGAAATTCCTTCAGTCAATAAATAGCCTTTTAGTTACTGGTCCATTTTGGGCACGGTCTCAGGCACTAAAATTATAGATGAAAAGCATACATGGTGCTCCTCTTTCTACTGGATTTTCTTCCCAATTCCCAGTAACTCAGAATACTGTCGATTTCTACCCTTACTGTGGGTTTATCCCCACATAAATTAAACCTTTGCTATCCTCCAGTCTGTGCCACAGTGGAACTCTTTGAGGTGACTGCAATTTGATGCCCTCTCTGAGCCGATCCCAAACCACTTCTACCCTTCTCTCTCCCCAGGCAGCTGGGCTACAGCTCTGGCTCTATTGCATAGAATTTGACTCAGCTGGCCCTCAGTAAGCCTCTTTGACAGGACTATACTTCCTTAGTAATTTGACAGCATGGCTGGGTGGAGGGGGAGGAGGGTGGTAGGGGAGTGGGGAGGGAAAAAGGGAAGTGGGGATGAGAACGTGAGGGATCCAGAAAGTTTAGTTGGGTGAAGGACAGAGTGGGAGAGCAAGGAAAGAGATACCTTGAAAGAGGGAGCCATTATGGACTTAGCAAGAAACCCAACACTAGGGAAATTCCTGGGAATCTTCCAGGATGAACCTAGCTAAAAATCTAAGCATCAGTGGAAAGGATACCTTTATTGCCCTTCTCCTATAATCAGATTGATGGCTTCCTGAATTGCCATCATAGAACCTTCATCCAGTAACTGATGGAAGCAGATGCAGAGTTCCACAGCTAAGCACCGAGCCAGACTCCTGGGTCTAGTCATAGAGAGAAAGGAGCAATATAAGCAAAGGGATCAAGCTCATGATGGGGAAACCCACACAGAAAGCTGACCCAAGCAAGTGGGAGCTCACTGACGCTGGACTGAAGAACCTTCATAAGACAGAACTAGGCCCTCTGAATGTGGGTGACAGTTGTGTGGCTTGAGCAGTTTGTGGGACCACTAGAGTGGAACCAGTATTCACCACTAGTGTATGAACTGGCTCTTTGGAGCCCATTCTCTATGGAAGGATACCTTTCTCAGCCTAGATACAGTGGAGAGGGTCTTGGTCCTGCCTCAAGAGATGTCAGACTTTGTTGACTTCTCATGAGAGGCTTTACCCTCTCTGAGATGTGGATGGGGACCTGGGGTGAGAAAAATGTGGGAGGAGCTAGATGACTAGAGGGAGAGAAAACTGGGATTGGTATGGAAAGTAAGGCTGCTTAAAAACGAATAATATAAATTCTTAATTTCTCACAGGAAGACTTCTTTTCTCTCTTGAAAGTATTTTCACTTTTTCTCTTCTATATTATTAACATTGAGAAAGGAAAAATAATAAGCTTTCTCATTTTTCAGGATTTATCTACTGATATGTTTGCTCTGGTCTGGGGTTTCACCAAATCAGCTTACAGGCAGGCTCTGTGTGACATGAACTATATTTTCCTCTGTCCTTTTCAGCTCCTATCCCTGTGATTGAGAGAGTGAATCTGGATAATCCAGGGACCTGGTGCAAGACCACTCGGTATTGCAGCAGTTCAGCGGTGTGTGTTCCTTAATAGAAGCTGTATCATGAATCAGGATACTTCATTTCTACCTGCCCGTGATTCGTATTATGACTTCACAATTTAGATTGGTAAAAATAGGCTCTGTGACAAGATAGAAATCAAGAGCCAAGCCTTTGTCACTTCGTCTCCTACTCCTCAATAATTGTGGTGATTCTCCTGCAAGTTTTTCAGCAAGCAGGGAGAAATGATGAGGATGGAGTAAGAATAAAATTTGGCTTTCCCAATTTGATTTTAGCTGCACCTGGACCAGGATATCTAGACTCTGACCCAAATAATTTTATTTTAGCCATACTTAAACACAGCATAATTTTGGAAAAAAATGGTATAACAGTTAACTCACTCCACGGTGCAAAACAATTTAAGACATGTTTACATTGAGATACTTTACAAAGCATACCTGGCTTCTCGCACAAAAATGGGTACTGTTGACTCAGAGAGAGTACTCAAGATTTAGGGTCTACAAAGACTGACTGAGGTAAACATGTCTGTGGGCGTCAGGATTGGTCTTCCCCTAGATAACACAGAAGTCATTTAGGATGTTTTAAGACACGAGGGACCTCACTCATAATGACAAATTTTATGGCCTAAAAGTAATGCTAAAGGTAAGTATGGTAACCACACTCATGTTCGATCAGCACCACACAGGGGAGTAGATCTCCTAATAAGATCGATGCCTTGTGTGTCTTCATGATATGAAAATTAGGAACTCTATTTTTGTGGTTGATAACACAAAATTATTAAATCATTGTGAAAATATAATCTTATAGAATTTTGAATAATACACATATGTGCATTATACAGAAATAAAGAGATAAAGGGAAAGAGAGAGAGGGCTGGGAGAGAGAGAAATGAGAGAGACAGAGAGGGAGGGAAGAAGGGAGAACAAATACATCTTAAGACAATTTAAATGAAGGCCTTAAATAATGCTAAAATTCAAAGTATTGTTTGTGCTTGTGAGTACATAACATTTTTAAGTATATATACATATATATATGTATATATATATGCAAAGAGTATGTTTCAAATTCCATGAAGATTTTGGGGATTATATTAAAATACATAAAAGCATAAAGACTAGTCAATTATGACTGAAATATCAAATCCTTCTAACAACCTCTTCTAATAATTTAAGTAGTTGTAAAGACTTTTTCAGTATTGCCTTTTTTTTTTATTGAGATGTTATATGACATTTGGGTTTTTATCCTGACAGAGAGGTTATCTCAAAAACTTGAGGTTTATTACATTTTATTTGAGGCTCTTTACTACAACCACTTGTATTGTTTATATGGTAGAATATGGTTGCAGAAGTATGATGAAAAGGCAAGATATTGGGGGATATTATTAAGAATAGCCCAACTACAAAAATTTATATTTTAATGCAATTTTTTTACAGATGGAAAGAGCAACGGGTGCTTTTATATAGTGCATTTCTGAAACTGAGAAAAATGAAGCAATTAAAGGCTTCGTGAAACATTGAGGTGGACAATGTCAGATACGTGAATATTGCTGATGAAGATGCATTTTATTGTTAAGTTTGGATTTGTTTTAAGGGAACATTTGGCAATTGAGCTCATCTGCTATGAAGACAGATTAAAATATCTGCATATGAGTTCTTACTCCTAGAGTGTATTTAGTGCACAGATATTAGCTGGCGCTGAATTCCAGTATACTGTAAAAATAAATATCTAACAAAATATTAAATATGCTTTAAAAATAATTTTATTTATTTTGTCTTTGTACTTCACCATCATTTGTGGGTTTTTTTGTATTTATATTGATATAAAAAACAATTTGTGTTATATTTGGTTTCTTTGAGGTTTTTGTTACTATATTCTATGAAATTAAATCATGAAAACTCTACATTTGGTTTAACACTCTTTAGCTCACTATGGTAATCTGTTGACTTTGATAAAGTTTCAGGTAGTATTTGGATCTATGAAATTCATGATAAAATGTCTATTTTATACATGTTCTGCAGCAGCAAAACGGATGGTAATGTTTATGATGTTACTTTGTGACTTTTGAAATAACCTCATGCTACAGTTTTGGGTAAGGATTTGGTGCATGAAAAGAATTTATCCCTACCCAAAACAAAAACAAAACAAAAAAACAAAAACAAAAACAAAAAAACAAATCACTGAAGCGTTACACAGCTGAGTATCATGGACGCAGCTTTATTTGCATCACATGCAGATGGAGTGAGTTATCTAGATTCATGCTTTTTTCACGTGACTTTCAAAAAGCAAAAGTAGAATTGAGCTGCAAGTTTGCTAAGTTGTCACTTATTTTATGTATATTTTGTATGGTCATGGCAATGCTACATACCCAGGAAATGCAAACTTATCTTCATTTTATGATATTTTATCTAATGACCTATGTGGCAAATAAACTCCATTTTGCAGAATTAATCAACATTTGGAAAAGAATATCAGTCCTTATGCCAGATTAATGAAATATGTGGTACTACTTAAGCATTTAAGTTTTATTTTATGTTTTCAGTTATTTTACTCTCAAGCATCTCATTTGTGATCCGACTATATTTTAAAGTTTTTAAAGCTGTGAACCAATAAAATAAATACCAAAATAAGAGAAAGCCTATTTAAACAGTTCCTCACATTGCAAGGAGTACACTTTTAACTAAAACATTTATTTATTTTGAGTTTTGTCTTTGGTTTGCTTGAATACAAGATTTAGGTAGGTAGGAGCCTCAGCCTTTGTAGTGGTGGATCACAGGAGAGTTCCAACATGCTTGTCTGTAATTTTCATAAACTTCTGAATTGTATTAATCAAACAATAACTTACTATAAATCCATACCATATTTTTGGTTCCAGATATGACTTAAAAGTAAATGTTATCATCTATAGAAATGATAATATAGGAAAAGGCTTAAAATAGAGACTTTCTAAAATGTTATTGTAATACACACAAATTTCTATATCTTATATTTTATGAGAGTATCAATAATGATTATAATTTTATTTCTGTTTTATTATTCTGTTTTATATGGATGAGTGTTTTGGTCACAAGTATATCTGTGTACTGTGTGTATACCTGGTGCCAGCAGAGTTCAAAAGAAGATATTGGAATTCCTGAAAATAGAGGTATGAAGGATTGTGAGCCACCAAGAGGTTGCTGGGAAGCAAGCCAAGTTCCTTTGCAGAAAAACAATTGCTCTTACACTCTGAGCCATTTCTACAGTCCTCTTGCTCAGTAAATGTGTTTTCTTGCATATCTATAGTGTCCCATCTCATGTTGCTTTATAATAAGTGTTTTAAAATAAAAATTATATATAACTAAAATGAGGAGGTACTTAAAAGCTCGATTATTTTAAAGCCTCTTTCTGATAGTGCTAACTCTGCAAACTGTTTTATCTAGGAAAGTAAAACTAGAATGCAAACCCTGGGAAATGAGGAGTGGAAGGTAAGAACTTCCAAACAATTAACTCATATTCTCATCATTGCTTCCGTCCAGCTCTTACCACTGGAAATGTCTGTTAGTTTTGACTGGAGGGCTCAGAGAATTTCCCGGTAACATCCATAATTTCTCATGCTTGTATTTCTTGATTTTGCGAGTAATTAAGTACTTTAAAAAATGGTCCTGTGTTATGAATACAGCGTTGCTAAAGCAGTAATACTGGTACGTGCCGTTGTTTGATAGAGGTCATTGTACAAATGGATAGGTGTAAGATTCATAGAGAATTTCGCTCTCTAGTTTTACATGTGCTGGGTTTCAGAAGGCACTTTCTTTACCTCGGCACCCCATTTCCAGTGCAGAAGACAGTTCTCATTCTGTCATGTTCACTGTACATGAAGGAACTGTTTATCGCCACAAGGTAGTTTAAGCTAGACTTGTCATTCGCCTTGTGTTTAGTGAAAAGAAGCTTAAGCTTTTCTTTTTTTTCCCAGAGGTTGAATTCATTGTCTCTTTTATTCAAAAGTTTTTCCTTCAAACACCGAAGAGATCATTTTCTTTTTCTTTAGTTAGTTGAACTAAACCCTTCTTTTGCATGCATGCTGAGGATGAAAGATGACACAACATATTTTTATAATAAAGGTTGCATGCTTTGAAATGTATAAAAATGTACAGAATAGGAGTACAATAAAGCCAATATAATTTGAAAATGATCTATGAACTTTTGGAACAACATTTTGAGGGAATCTACTATTCTTATCTTAATATTGGTACTTTATAACAATATGTAGAGATATAAGAACATGCATTAGATATTTAATTTCCACATCTGCACTTTGAGTTTTAAAGCTGCACTAGATAATTTAAAAAATAAGTACATTAATCATTGGACATCCATGCCTTAATAAAATACTTGATTTTGTATTTTATATGAATGCTTTTGATTTCTTATTGGTATAAAGTAATGCATGCAATAAATTCATATTTCTATAATCTTATGTTGCATTTTACATGTTGTCATTTTACATTAAAGCATGTTGTCCTCATGATTTAAATTGTTTTATATTTTTATTATCTTATTTTATTACTTATTTTTAATGATGCTATTCTATTTTTAATTAAATTATAATGTATGTTTGTGTATGTGACTGTGTTCACAGTGAAAACTATGCCTACAAAGGCAAAGAAAAAGTTTTGGGTCTCCTGAACTAGACTTATAGGTTGATGTAGGTACTAGGAGCCAAGTTCATATCTTCTCAGACCTACTGAAATTCATGAGGATCAGCAGTTCTTCAGTGAGAGGTACAGCTACTTCTGGATTCTTAACTTACCAATGATGAGTACGTTCTTATTTAGGTTTACATCTTTCCACAATAGGTGTAAGATAATGCAGGCACTGTCCCTGCTATCCTTGAAAGGCAGATTTTGCAGCCCTTCTCCTTATTTTTTGGCTCTTACATTTTCTGCTCCATCTTCCGTGACATTTCCTGAATCTTAGCTGGTCAGTCACAGATGCCTTTTATAGAGATGAGTAAACAAATGCCACTTATTCTCACGTAAGCACCTGCATTTCCTTACCAACTCAAGGTTACTTGATATGGCCACAGGAATGAAACCATATTCGGGTTGAAGGGGCTACAGGAAGACTGATGCTGTGACAATTTTATTGAGAGTTATCAGACTTTTTGTATCTTCATCAGAAACAGAATATAAATGCAACTGCAAGGATCAATAAAGTTGTAGCTGCAAGGACCCAATGAAGTTTTCAAGCTATACAGGAGACTCAGGATTAATGTCTAAGACCAATTGTCCTGTCAAGTTCCCATGTTTCCTTGACTACTAAAGGAACATCCAGAAAAACACAACGTGGCATGGATGCTTCACTGCCTGAGATAGCACATCATTTTCTCAGGGACTGGGCGGCACATTGTGCCCATGTGCCGTGTATTTTAACCTGAAAAGCTTATAATACTCGCCACTCAAGGGAGCTAGACCTAGCCAACTCCATGGTTCTGTGTTTTGAGTTGGACTTCTCTTTCTTCTATACTTATTATTCTTAGATTTATGCTTTTCATGGTGTCCCCTTTACTGGATATTTTGGGTTAAGCTTTTGTTAGATTTAATGTTTTCTTTGATTGATGAATCTATTTCCTCCATTGTATCTTTAACACTTAAGATTCTCTCTTCCTTCTCTTGTATTCTGCTCTTTGTGTTTACATTGTGGTTCCTGATCATTTTTTTATAATTTCCATTTTTATAATTTCCTCAGTTTGTGTTTTCTTTATTGACTCTATTTGGGTTTTCAAGTCTTCAATACTTTCTGTCTTCTGTTTGATTACTTGGGATTTGTTGATTTATTTTAATTTTTTTGTTTGTCTTTTCCTTTATTTCTTTGATGGAATTTTTCATTTACTCTTCAAGGCCTCAAACATTCTCCTAATGTTATTTTTCTGCTTCATCTATATTGGGGTGTTCAGGTCTTGCTATTGTAGAGCCACTAGTTTTTATTGGTGTCATGTTTCTCCTTGTGTTGTTGAGTGTGTTCTTACCTTGTCTACCCATCTTTTCCTCTAATTGGTGTAGTTGGGACTTGTGTCTGATGCTCAGTCTTCCAGGTGCCAGTGGATTTAAGAATCAGATGGTTGCTCCTCATGATGCAGTCATGGCCATGTTTCCAGTCACCCCGAAGGTCACTTGGTGTCCTTGGAGCTCTCTCAGAGCTCACAGGGGTTGCTCAATTACCAGGTATTTAATGAGGAATAAAAAGAAAACAGAAAAAGATCATCCAATGACCATTTCAAAGCAATGGCCATTTTTACTAATTATTCTTTCTAGAAGGGGATGAATGATTTTTATATATTGTGTATATTGTATATATTGCACTATACTATCCTTCACTGAAAGAAGCCAGCATAGAAAGTCAAACAAAAAAAAACTGGAGGTAGGAACTGAAACAGAGATAATGGAGGAAGGATGCTGAGATAGCCTTTTTTTTCTATAGCCTAGGAGCACCTACTGGAACATGGTGTTATTCAAAATAGGGTGAACACTCCTCCTTAAATTAGTAGTTATAAATGTCTCACAGAGAAGGCCAAGAATCAGTCTGATAGAGGAAATTATTCAGTTGATCTTCTCTCTTCCCGAGTAAAAACTGAATCATACAATGACACACGGCAATATGAATTATTAGAGATTATTTTCTTAGTAATCGTAATAGTTATTTTATTTAATTTATCCAATTCATGGATTTTACCATCCTACCACATTTCCCCTTCCTTTTTTCCCATTCCCTCACCACCCTGCCCTCCACATCCACCTCAATCCACTCCTCTTCTGTTTCTGTTCAGAAAGAAGCAGACCTCCAATGGGTATGAGCAAAGCATGGCATATCAAGCTGCAGTTGAACTAAGCACCCCCTCACACACTGTATAAAGAATGTGCAATCTCTAGAAAAATTTTAAATGGGAAATACATATTTTAATTTCTAGCCTATTTAAATAAAATGTTTTAAGTATTTTAGTTTGGTTATGCAGTCAAACTTTTTGTACATATTTCATGTATATTGCTTCTAAGGCACCAAAGAAACACATACATAGTAATATAAAAGTGAAAAGCACACATAAATTAAAAATCTTCTGATAATTGAGTTAGAGAGCTGGTTCTGAGGTTAAGAGCATTTGCTGTTCTTGCAAAGGATTAGAGTTCAGTTCTCTTTCTTTAAACCAAGCATCTTAAAATGTCTACAACTTCAGCTCTAGTGTATCCAATAATACTGGCCTTCATGGGCACCTTCATGCAGACACACATACATACACACAATTAAAAAGTAATAACTAATGATTGCCTGATATTTAATTTTCATATCACTGAATAGCTCACATAAAACAAATTTAGCATTTTTCATATTTGTAGTCTGAAGATATATTTCTGCCAATACTATATTATTATGTTTAAGTACAGAGTAATATACATATTGTAAATAAGTAATGAAAAACACCATCATTTATTTTTAACCCATCTCATCTGCTATTAAAGATTTATATACCTGATAAGATTTCATCTGTAAGTTTCAATTTTAAAATATAGTATAAATCCAGCAGCCAACCCTCTGTCTATTATAATGAATTAGCTCTCTTTGGAGATAGAACCGATTCCAGAGCTCAGGCAGGAAATGGGAAAATGAGCCTAAAATAACTTGTGCCAAAAAGAAACGTAGTGTTCAGAAATATAATTTGATTTTATTCACAGATCAACTCTATAAAAGTGATTATTCCCGTTAATGAAACGGAGGCTCAAGTGTCTTCCCCGGTGACTGATTCAATTCCTTCTCTGATTTAAAACTGAACTTACTCTCTCCTCATCCACTCACTCATCCATTTACTGAAGGTAATTTATTGAGCATTTCTGTGTGCCAGGAATAATAAAACACAGAAAACATAGATGTGTTTGCTGTTGAGGAGGTAGTCAAAGGGAATTTCTTAACTTTGGAATTTCTGACAACACAACAGGAGATTTTGTTGAGTAGAGAACCTGTAGCCCATATGTAGTGTAAGGTTCCTGAGAAGAATAGATTGGTATCTTCTGTGGCATTATGTGGTTGTGCTGTCTTGTGTTTTTAAGACACACAGGTATGACAAGGAAATTATTATATTAATAATGTGTTTAATTTGAGCTCAGATAAACTACCATAGACTGCAACTATAAAAGGTCATAAATTATATTATCATTTTAATTTTAATGCAAATCCTCAAGGTTTTGGAATTGTACTAATTATTTTAGGTATATTAAGAGACAATTTAAAGAGCAATCGAATAATTTAACATAACATTTGATTGACAGAAAAATTTAAATTCTTTGTTCAACAACTGAGATATAAAATAATATTTTATATTAGAGTTGTGCATACTTATCTACAAATAAATGTAATTCTACCAATATTTAAAAAATACCTAACATATTCTTAAATTAATCATTGACTATTTTTAAATATTGAATATTTTTAAATATTGTGGAATTAATTACAAACTACAACTGAAATAACTCCATTCTTCACCAGAAATTCTAAAATTTTACTGAGACTGTATAGTAACCTGATGGAGGAAGGTCATTGGTTAAATAAAGAAACTGCCTTGGCCCTGATAGGTTAAAATTTAGATAGGCGGAGTAAACAGAACAGAATGCTGGGAGGAAGAGGAAGTGAGCTCAGAAATCATGCACCTCCTCTCAGAGCCAGACGCAATGAAGAAAGCAGCCAGGTCAGACATGCTGAATCTTTCCCTGTAAGCACATCTCGTGGGTTACACAGATTATTAGAAATGGGCTAGTCCAGGTGCGAGAGTTAGCCAAGAAGAGGCTAGATATAATGGGTCAAGCAGTGTTTAAAAGAATACAATTTGTGTGTTGTTATTTCAGGACATAAACTAGCCAGGTGACCAGGAGTTGGGGTGGCAGGAACACAGCTCGCAGCTCCCTCAACAGTAACCATATGCAATATAATAACATTTTCATGGATTTGTTTAGTATAAGCAAATCAAGAGACCTTATCTTATACGCTTTATCTCTTTTATACTTTTTTGATCTTATACTTTGTCAATAATATTACTTAACTGTGGACACAAATTTGGTTTACAACATATACTTACTATTAACTTTGCTTGCAAGATACAGTGAATGAATTCCCTGTATGTTTTCATCTTCCAACTGTGTGAGTCATGTGTTCTAAAAGTGTCTTTCCCATGCATAGGAAGCACCCATTTATGTTTTAGAAAAAAATCCAAAACCCAGGCAGCAGATAAGTGAATTCATGTTATGGTAATCAACTTAATTTGGCAAATACTTTGAATTATGAAAAATTATCTGTTTTATCACATTTTATTTGAATATTTGGGGTTCTGAAATGATGAAGTACTTATGCTTTGAGAGTAAAAATTAAAAATAAAAATAAAAATGAAGTTCACCTAGCATAAAAAGTATAGTGAAGTCAACTTGCACAAAACAACAATTTGACTAGCTAAAAATTCTAAAAACTATATGACAGTACTTATAAAATTATAGAACTTGGGCTGGAGAGATGGCTCAGAGGCTAAAAGCACTGATTGCTCTTCCTGAGGTCCTAAGTTCAATTCCCAGCAACCACATGGTGGCTCACAACCATCTATAATGAGATCTGGTACCCTCTTCAGGACTGCAAACATACAGATAGACATTACACTGTATACATAATGAGTAAATAAATCTTAAAAATATATAGAAATACCACTGCCTTAGGGTTTCCATGAAACTATTATTAAAATAATAATTAACTATAAAACTTTTTGAAGGTGCAGTTGCATTTCAGTTTATCGGACCTCAAATTTAATTCATTAGATTTTACTAATACAAAGTAGTAAAAGAAAAGGTTGTACCCACCCCAGTTTCTACAGTGTTTCTGATCCAGGGGCCAACTAAATGGGTTTTGAGGGGCACTTCTGCTCTTAGCTCGGAGTCACTCCTAAAACTGTGTGCTCACTGAGGTTTTTTGTTTTAACAACTTGAAAGAGGATAGCTGTTACACAGAATGAAGTCATGGTATGTTTTATAGGTAGATACTGGAGGATAATGAAGAAACTGGTAAGAAAAAATTGACCCTTCATAATGATGGGACTCCAAAATATTGATATGAGGCTAAAATGATAGAGTTGGGTTAGTTGTTTCTGTGGGGTTTCTTGGAAATCTATTTGTCATACTGGATTTCTTTGCCCAGCCTTACTTAGTACAAGGTGAGTGCTATGAAATAATCCTTTTGTACATTGTGAATATATATTGCTGCCATTGCTTTAATAAAGGAATAGTTAACCAATAGCAAGGCAGGGAGAGTTTAGGTGGCAGAGTCAGACTGGGAACTATGGGGAGAAGGAAGGTAGAATCGCCAGCCTCAGAGGAAACAGGAGTTTCGTATGTTGTGTTGAGCAAAGGTACCACTATTAAGTAGAGCATAGGTAAGACATATTGGCTAATTTAAGATGTAAGAGCTAAATGCAAGAAGATGAAGCTTTCAGCTGAGCATTTATAATTAAGTATAGGAGTGTGTGTGGCTATTTGGGAGCTGGATGGAGGGACAGAGGTGAGTGGTGGACAGAAATCTGTCAACAGGGGAGGCGCTTAATCCTACTGCAACTTGATACACCATGCTTTGTTGATAACCATGGAAGCCTTCCCTTTTGTAACAGAAAGAGAGGAGGAGCAGATGGAGGATAAAGGGAAGGTGGGGGAACGGGAAGAGAAGATAAAGGAAACTGTGGTCAGGATGTAAAATCAATCAATCAATCAATCAATCAATCAATCAAAATAATAGAGTCTACAGCTATTTTCCTTGGAGCCAAACTTTATTTATTAATATCAAATATTCTACTATTATTTAATTTCAAAATTAGAAATACTTAAAATATTTCATTTACATCAATGCTTTATAGAAAAGAACATTTGCATATAAAATTAAACTGATGAAATCTTAGTACAGTGATACACTTGTAACAAATGCTTACAATTAAATATGTATCACGAAGAAACTTAGTCAATATCATTAAGAAATGTTCTTATATTTAATGGTGAAAGTAATATAAATCAAAATAAATTAGACTAGCCGGGTGATTGTGGCGCACGCCTTTAATCCCAGCACTCGGGAGGTAGAGGCAGGCGGATCTCTGTGAGTTTGAGACCAGCCTGGTTTACAGAGCTAGTGCCAGGACAGGCTCCAAAGCCACAGTGAAACCCTGTCTCTAAAAACCAAAAAAAAAAAAGAGAAAAAAATAAATAAATTAGACAATAGATAAGATATAAAAGTATGGGCTACAGAATTCACTCACTACTAAAGGAAAATTGTGCAACCATGAGGACCATATTCAGATCCTATTGTCCACATTCAAGTTGGGCTTCTTGCCACATTCCTGTATGCCATATTGCACATTGAAAACATACCCCAAATATGTCCCGTGCACGTGCTAGTGCACAGACTTTTAAAGACCAGAAATGTTAATAAAATGTCCACAACAAATTGAGTTGAATTTTATAACTATATATTATTTAACATTTGAAAGACACAACACATATACAATGAAATTCTAATATATAATATACATATTACAAAAAGTAGCATTAAATAAAGTTGTATAGTTTGTAAATGTTCTTTTAATGTTTTGAAAAGTCTTTCTTTTCATTGTTTTGAAAATACAAAGTCATCACTAGGATAATCTTCTCATATGTTGCCTGGTTCTCACACATTCCATTCTAATTAGAACTCTATACCGACTCACATGCTATCACATTAAGAAATCCATTAAGTCTCTATAATAGTTGCTTTGCAGATAATATTAAATTTATTTTAGCTTTAAATAATAAATTTATGTGATGGAATCTGAATGTGCAATTTAAGGAGTTATTAATGTTTGAAAGCAGCAGCCCTTGCTTCTGTGCCCAACCAATACAAAGTACAAAGTTTTGCCCTGTACTTAACAATCATTTTTATCACGACCGCTATTCAAGAATTTCCTCTAGTGGCATTCATAGAAGAGGAAATTCTAGTGAAAGTGCAGCTTACAAGAAGCAATTATTTTCTCAATCAAAAATATTGGACATAGGTCAGTCCTTTTTTTAAATGTCAATCATGACTTTTTCTTTTTCATTAAATCCATTACCAGAGCATATAAGATTTGTGCAGCTAAAAAAACTTGATGAGGAAGATATTATTGATATAAATCTGGGGAGAATCATAGCTTAGTGTGATTCTTGGCAGCGGTTTATCAACTTTTGGACTTGGATCTGTCTTCTTTCGTCATTCCCTGACACAAACTCTCCCATCATGCATGTTTTCATCTCTATTGTTTTGAAGAAGAATGACTGCAAAGGTTCTGCTCATGGGAACTGTTTATTGCCATTCACACACATGGGAGTTGAAAAATTATTACAAAAGACTCATATGACTAATTCAACCATCTGTACTAACGTGTAAAATGTTGCTAAGCACTATGCCTCATGCCTATGGTCACAGACTTGACATATAACCACATGCATTTAGTAAACCTCAATTATCAATGTTTTATTTTTAGCTCTGGAGTGACCAGCAGTATGCTTATTACCCACATTGCATGGCAGAGATAGTGAGCACAGGTTGCTACGCAGCCAGGCTTTGGAGCGTTTTAACGACTGATACAACTAATGTAACACAGTATTGTGGATAGCTGTGTATGTGTACTTTGTGTGTCATTGCCTTTCATATTTTCAGCAATAAGAGGTTTATCAGGAAGTTTCTTTATTGATAGGGAACAGCATATGTAATTGCAGCAAAATGATTTTGCTAAATGGAAGCAATTGTAAGTATGTTGTACAAATGACCTATTAGGAAGAAAAGCTTAATAACATAAACTGAAAGTTCCAACAGATATCAAAAATTCAATTGATTAGTTTTATAATTAAATCTGATAGTAGAAGTTGATGAAAAAACATATCCTAAAAGCTAATATAAATAATTCTTCTGAATATAATAGTTACTAGATCAGGAAATGTTGTTAAGAGTTAAATAAAATTGTCTCACTCAGAAAGAGTAGAAGGAATTCTGAGAAGCTATTGACAAACTGCAAAATTTTGAAATTGAATGAGTTGTCTAGCTGACAAAACAAAAACATTTCTTCCCTGAGGAAATTAAGAGAAACAGCTGATATCTGCATTTTCCTATTAAATATAATTTTGCAACCTGAAAATAAAATTATAATAGTAAGTTCAGTCTATTTAGAAAATGAGTGATATTCAAATTCATTAACATATATTAAAATTATTTTGATAATATAATCTGATAAATAATTTACTTAAATGGTACAAATGTTTGTTTCAAGTAATTATGAAGAATGCAAATTATTAAGTCAATTATTATTTTTTTTTAGCAGAAGATAATAGATTTCTTTGGAACTATCAACATGCAGCCTCTTAACTTTTTCTTTAAAAGTTATTTGACTCAGACCTTTTGGAGGTTGGTTGAGTTTTCTTTTCTTTTTTTTATTGAAAGTCAATTAATCTTACTGGAGCATATAGTTTAATTGAAGATCCTTACCTTTCTCCTCTCTTCCAAACACATCCCTCCAGTCTTATCCCAGCTCTGCATCATACAACCTGCTGTGGCCTCTCCTCTTCTGCTACCTCCAGTAGATCCTACAGATCTTACACTCCAATCTTCCATGTTCACACTCCTCTCATTATCCCCGCCTCCAGCTCCAGCAGGCAGTCCCTGAGAGCTCTTACAGGCCATTTCAGTCAGGGAAACTAGTTGACTAAGCCCATCTCTTTTCCCTTCCTTTCTCTTCCCAGAATCCATTCCCACTGCCGCATCCCGAGCTCTGTACCAGACTTGTGACTTCTCCTTACTCTCTGCCACCATACATAAGTAACTAAGCAGATATTGGTGGAACACCCTGGGTACACCTCCTTAATTCCCCCATCCAGAACCCTTTCATTCCTAACGGTAAGCTTCCAACACTTGGAAAAATATTTTACCCTGAACCCCAGTGACACATATAGCAGGAACCCAGAACAATTTTCCACCAGAAAACACATAGCCATCAAAGACTCCTAAAACCCAGAGACTGTAAAAGAAATCAAGAAGCAAAACAACCATCGATAAAGATGAGATGAGATATAAGCACCTAGAATTACCATATTTCCAAACCCAAATGCCTATATGTGCTACACATGCGCACACACACACACACACACACACACATGCACACACACAGGTGTGTGTGTGTAGTCATCAGAGTAGAGAGGCTCCGCCACAGCAGGGTCTGATTCAGATATCTGATCCTCTTAGAACTTAATATTTTCCACTATAATGGAATTTGCGGCTCTTAAGTTTGTGAATTCTTGAAAATGGAGTCTAAAGTCTTAAAAATGGAGAAAAAACTTTTACCTTAAATTGGTACTTCTAATATAAAAGGTGCAGTGACAAATGTATATTTTTAGTAATATTGGCATGTTATCATTATTATATTAGCAATCTCTACTTCTTCATATTACCCTACTATTATGTTTTGTATCTGTACATTTTTATGATGTGCACTCCTATGTGCGTAGTCACATGTTTAGGTACCAGTGTATATTTGTGCAAATACATGTGTACGAATCCAGGCAAGCATGAGTGCGTGTGTGTGTGTGTGTGTGTGTATACATGTGCACATATGGAGGCCATGAGCAGAGCTGAGGTAACATTTTTATTAATTGCTTTCCTGTTTATTTGCTGAACCATGCTTTAGCTCAGTTAGTCTAGTTTACCACACTCCTTACAATTCTCCTTTCTCTTCCTTATGAGAGCTGAAATTATAGTTAATGGCCACAACTACCAGGTTTGATGTAGGTGAATAGAAATCTAAATAGTGAAATCCGGTCTTAATCCTTTCCAGGCAAAAGAAATTGCCACTGAGCAATCTCCCAAGCCCTCAAATTGCCTGTTTGTGTTTCAATTTGTTTTATTTTGCTTATTGGTATTCAGGATTGAATCCAAGACCTCATGGATGATAGGCAAAAGCTCTACCACTAAATTATAGCTGTAATGTGATATCATGTGCTTACACTTTTGCAATTTTTATTATTTCACTTATTTTTTGACTGAAAGATTATTTTAATAGGAATATTGGCTCTAATTTCTGTGTTTGGATTAATGAATGCTGTAGACAAGTCGTGACCACACTTATAATTAATTATGGAGAAACTAATGTAACATCAACATATTGGCCAGTGAAAGGAAATTAATTCACTAATTTATTAATGGACAGAAATTTGTTTTTAAACATTTTTATCCTTAAAAAAATGGTCCCTTGCAATGGTTTATAAATGTACATCACAGTATTTGCATCTCCACACAAATTATGTATATCAGTAAATTTTAGAAGATTAAAGTGCATGCTATCCTATGGGGAAGTGTACAAAACATTTAATAATCAAAATTAGATGAAATGAAAGATTTCATTCCCAAATATAGAGCTGTTTTGAACAGCTTTTAACAACTTAAGTGAGTGTCACAAGTATTTGAGATGTAATATGTTTACTCTCTGTTGTAAAGCAGCAAATAGCTGGTCCCTCAGATTATTAGAGTTTTATACAACACAAATATCTTCCAACATCCCAACTGGTAATAAATGGGAGACACTAGAGGTTCCATAAAAGGGTAATTTGTCCCTAGGAAATCAGGCAATCAAAGCTATTTGGCATCAAAATATATGAGAGAAATTTAATTAAGCTCATCAAAAAAAATCAGAAACTTCATACTTTGATAATGTGTGGGAAGCAAATATTAGAGCTGCAGTGGTAAAGGACATCTTCCTGTTTTCCCCATTTGCTCCTTTTCCTAGTTGTGAGAGTCAGCTACTATGATAATGAAATACTTTAAAGATTTCCTACTGTATTTATTTATTTGTGTGGTTTTTATGTGTGATGATTTGAATAAAAATGGCCCCCTTTCCTTCCCACTAGGACTGCCTCTTGCTCACCATCCTAAGGGAAGGAAAGTATGGAATGGGGTCCAAACATGCTGGTCATGTTCAAGGTACCAGCTGGGTTGCCAGCACAGAGGGCAGGATGCTGTACAGTAACCTGGAGCTTGTAGTAGAAGATTGCTTTTTCATCTCCAGTCACCCAGACATGAATAATCAGAGAGGAACTATATGAATTATACCTCTTACATCTTAAACTAACCCATTTCTATTTATTTTACATTTTACCACAAGGCTGAGGCTTACCAGTAAGGTTTCAGAGTGTCTTTCTCCTTCTTCAGCTATATGGTGGTGTCTTTTGACTCCACCCTCTCTCTCTCTCTCTCTCTCTC
>NC_022019.1:26300152-26324382 GCF_000317375.1 Microtus ochrogaster
TATATATATATATATATATATATATATATATATATAAAATCATTATATTCTACCTTACCAAAGGCCAAACCAGCTTTATTCATTAATCAATAGGAGCAGCACATGTACAAAAGGACACCCCACATCAGGAGCTTGTTAAGGCTCTAATGCTGGACACAACTGAGCCACAGAATTGCTGTGACATTGAGAATCAAAAAAATATCCAAATTGAAAAATAGTTCATTCTGGATTAAGTCTCCTCAAAAGATTTCCTTAATCCATGTCATCAGGGGCAACCCATTTTGTGTCCATGATCTAGACTGCCAATGGAAACCTTGTTGATATTCAAGATCGGAGATGCAACCAGAAACCATGTTGATATCCATGATCCATGAGGCCACTAGAATCCATGTTGATGTCCATGATCTGTGCTGCCTCTGTCTGCTATGAACAAGGAGGCATTTTTTTTTGCAGTGGTAGCAATGATGATCAAGTTATAACTGAAAATGAGAAAAGGCTTCTGTGCCAACCAATTCCACCCTACACACAAAGAATGAAAGAAATAGTTTAGATATGAAATGATCATGGATAGTCCCTAACAATTGTGGTAATGATACTAAAGTGTAGTTCCTCACAGTTGATGACTTCTGACGAGGTGGACGGTGAAGGGATGGGGCTTGAGGGTGGCGGATGGAGTGGAGGAGTGGAGGTTGGAGGAGTACAGGGGTAAGGAGGGATTTAGTTCTCTTTAAGAGGCTTGCTTCTGGTGAGTTGAACTTGCTCTAATGCCTATAAGGACAACGCAAATTAAACTTTTCTGTGTTGTAAGGAAGGCTGATTGTTGTTCCTCAGATGCTCAGTCCTGAAATAATCACACAGAAACTCTATTAATTAAATCACTGACCCATTAGCTCTAGCTTCTTACTGGCTAACTCTTACATATTAATTTTACCCATCTCCATTAATCTGTGTATTGCCACATGGCTGTGGCTTACTGGGAAAATTCCAGTGTCTGTCTCTGGCTGGGCTATATGGCTTCTCTCCTGACTCCTCCTTCTGTCTCCAAGAATTGAGTTTAGTTTTCCCTGCCTAGCTAAGTTCTGCCCTGCAATAGGTCCAATGCAGTTTCTTTATTCCTTAATGGTAATCACAGCACAGAGAGGGAAATCCCACATTATTTCTGTTGTTGATTGTTTGGAATTTTGGCCGGGGAGGAGAACGATGGTGGGAGGTGTAACTGGGAGCATGGGAGAGGAGTGTAATTGGGGTACATTGCATAAAATTACCAAGCAATTAATTAAAATATGTTGTCAAATCTGAATCTTATGAAATAAGTTTTAAAGTCCATATTCAGGGACATCTTGCTTCTGTTCTATTCTTAAACTAATTATTTCCTGTCATCTGGAATTTTTCCTCTCAGTTTCCATAACTGAGATGTCTACTATGCTGAGCATCTCTCAATCATCTCTATGAATAATGATTCGCCATTGGTAATAATTCAGAAACAAACACACATACTTAACTCATTTTTATCAATTCGTGTCAAATACAGCTAACTTTTCTCATACTGATCAGCTGAAAACATATAGCTCAGGCTTTTACTGACATACTGCATCCACGAAATAAATTTACCTAGAATAATAGTATAAATATAGTCATACGAATGGAAGAAATATTTAAAGAAAGAAACACTATTTTATGGCACTATATCTTTCCAAGCCTAAATAATATATACTTCTTATTTCTGTTCCTCAGCTGTATAAAATATTTGTCATGAATGATGAAATACTTGCTTGCAGAGTTATAGTGAAGTACTGGTTTACAAGCATGGAATAAATCAGCTCCTGGATTATTAGATTGGTTTAAAAATATCACTCTTTTTTTTAAAAAAACTTACTTATATATCTAAATACTTTGTAAGAACGTGTGTATGCATGAATTTCTGTATCTGTGAGTAAGTATATGTATATTTGTATGCATTAATCTCTATTGTATAAATACTGAGAGCCATAAGCTATTTACTACAAGTTTGCACTGTTTTTGGTGCAACTTTTTATAGAGTTAGAATTGTATTTTTATTTTAAAAATTAATAATCTGATAATAAACTAGGGTAATTAAATTAGTGATATTTTTATATATTGTTTAATATATATATATATAGTTTAACCTCTTCTGCAGTTACTCATTAATGTTTGTCTTATGGGGGAACATTTGCATCAGTAAACACCAGTCTTAGTGCTTCCTTCATGGGCAGGGTCAAGATTCATCATGCTTGGAACTCAAAAACTCAAAGGTCAGGTGTAGCGTGAATTCTAATTTGTCTTCAAAAATACAGCCTGGAGTCATATATTAGGTAGTGAAAGCCGAAGGATCAGAGAAGCAGTGTAGTCAGCTAGAGAGACATTTTACCTCTATCAGTGCTCAAACTGGAGGTACAATCCTATCCTCTGATTGTCTCATCAGAGTGCACCCTCAGACTAAGGGCATTCCCCAGACTGCAATTAGCTCCTGTTTCCTGATTTATATTTCTTTCTCTGCTCAGCCATATCCCTTCCTGTCTCCACCTCCCTAGTGCTGGAATTAAAGGCATGGGAATCCCAGTTACTGGTATTAAAGGTAAATGCTACCACTCCCTGGCCTCTAGGGGCATACCTCTGCACTCTGGTCTTCAGGCAAGCTTTATTTTGTAAAACACAAACAAATTATCATTATAATAAAACTATTTGTAGTTTGAGTGATCATGGAAAATACACATATATTATTATTTTCTCAAACAAAACTGCTTCTTCAGGTCTGCTTTAGGCAGCCACATTGTTTAGATATCAAGGCTGTAGCTTACTTTTCTTTATAGGAGACATGGAAACATTCTCACAGCTATCTTCATGGTTCTTTGGCTCTTTCAATCTTTCCACTTCCTCATTATGTTTTTCATTCTTCCTCAATCCTAGAATATTTCATTACAATAATAGCTAATATGAAGATATGAATGCTAATATGAATATAGTTAATATTATTTGTTTCCTTGTGCCATCTACCTCTATAGCCTATTTACTAGTCCTTTGCTGTTGAAGCCAGTTTTTACTCTTTATAATATGATTAAAAATATTCTGCTAGTACACTGAGAAGGTATTCTCCATGGTTAACTTAAGCTCAACAGAATTACTAAAATTATGATTTTCATGGCAAAGTATTTGTTAACAGAGATGTTCTTCATTCTCAGTCATCATGACCTATACTTCTTCATCTTTCTATAACATGATGCTTGTTTCAGAAATTATTTATCCACAATTATAAGTAACTTATAACCACTCTTCATTGTTTACTTTAAGATTTACTTCCCTACAAATTTTAGATTGTTTAATAATGTATTTTATATTGTACTCTTCTCATTTTTGGTATGTTTAAAAGATCTTTTATTATCTTGACATCTTATTATTTGTTGGCAGAGACGGCTTGTTTGTTCACAGCTGCTCAGCCCTGAAATAACCACACAGAAACTGTATTAATTAAATCACTACTTGGTCTATTAGCTCTAGCTTCTTATTGGCCAGCTCTTACACCTTAATTTAACCCATTTTTCTTAATCAGTGTATTATATTGCCACATGGCTGTGACTTACCTGCAAAGTTCTGTCCTGCATCTGTCTCTGGTGGGATTACATGGTTTCTTGTGACTCTGCTTTCTTTCTCCCAGCATTTAGTTTAGTTTTCCCTACCTAGCTCTACTTTGTCCTATCACAAGCCAATCCAGCTTCTTTATTCATTAACCAATAAAAACAGCGCATATCCAGAAAGACTTCCCACACCGATTGCTTGTTTTCAATTCTAGACTCTTACCTAAGAGAATATGCAAAAAAAAAATACAAGAATATACTATTGTGAGTTTATATAGTTCTATACATAATTGTTTCTATATTAAACCAAACATGACTTTATGCTATTAGCTTCATTGTAATCTAATTCAAAAATTTCCTTAACTCTTAACTCTGTTCTTCTCTTAACCTAGATGAAAATTCATATATTAATTTTATACGCTATTAGACATGTAATGAGTTTTTATAATTATTAATCCATCTCCAGATGGGAAATAACTTTATTAAATAAGATATATGAATTTAATGACTTCAATTTTGAGTAAGCTCTTTTACTTTGCTCTGTGATAATATTGTTCTTAATGATTGCTTAGCATAAATATTTTCATTATCACCCAAACTCACATGGGAACTGGTTAAGGGATATCAATGTTCTGTAAAGTAGGTCTATGGAGTCAAAACAAAAATACCCTAAAATATACTTAATTGGGCTAATGAATATTCTATTTACACATTATAATTCAAATATATTAAACTATATTATACTTCAATTTTGGAAACTAAGGAGTTATTATTTGTCTTCTATTTTTTACATACATATATAGTTTTTGACTGGAGAATTCTAGGAGTACTTAATCCCATAAATGAAGAATTTGAGTTTTGGGTTATACAGTAGTCTGACTGTATCCCAAAATTTGTGTATTGACACAAAAATGTCAATGTGATGGTGTTAACACATGTAACCTTCATTGGAACTGATTAAGTAATGTGGATTCTGTCTCCATGGGTAGATTGGTTTGTTATAAAGTGACCTAGAGAAACAGCACACATCCTTTGTTCCTTCCATTTTTTACTCTGTAAGATCCATGTTGGTGCCATGCCATCAGAGAATGATCTACTTACTATTGGTTACTTTGCAAGGAAAGAAGTTCAGCTTCAGCAAATAGTAAAGTTTCAAGGGAATTGAATTTGCTTTTTTGTTTTTGTTTTGTTTATTGCTTCCAAACATTAAGAATGTCTGTTATTATTTCAATAAATATATGATCATACAGTAGCATAACATAATAAGATAACCAATTGACTGACAAGACACTAATAGAGATTAAAGTTATTTATATGAATCAACATTGTTAGGTAAAATAAAACAGTTTAATATAAACAACTTATAATTATGCTGATTATTTATGCTTCATTCTTGGTTAAATAATTATAAATCTTAAAATTACTCCTCAGGCTTATTTAATGCTACTGCTGATGATGAAAATAAAATTCAATTGGTAATAACTTCATATTTATGTTAAGAAACTCTAATCGTGGTGATCTCTATGTTTTACACTCAAAATGCTACCTACATTCACATTTGATATTTTTACCTTAAAATTTTGTAGTGAATAATCCTGTATAAACTGTTTATCTTAAATTCTGCCACATAGTAGGACTGAACTAAAAGTATACTAGAATATACATGTTATATGGTCAGAGTGAAAGTGTGAAAAATACTTATATTTTGCAAAAAATATTCTAGGCTTGAAATCTACAACCCTTGGCTTACTGATTTTTCTTGGGAGCCAAGAGAGTATTTACTAGACAGTGGAGCAGAAGAAGGAATTTCTGTTGTTTAATTCCAAAAGTATCCACTGGCATTGCCATGAAAGCCATGATGAGCTATTGTTAAAGCTCCTACAGTTCTTCCTGGCTCTTTGCCATCATACACAGCTCATAACCACAGCACAAAACTTCATAATGGAGAGAGACAATTAGCACATCACCTTTTTAGAGCTGGTGTAGCTTCTTGGAAAGATAATTTTCCCTTTGTTTGCATTTTCAGATTATGTAAAAACAGTATTTGAATCAGTGTACTTAGTTTATCTGAGTAATTGAAAAATTCAGCCATGACCTAGTAACTTAGTAGTTAAGATGATTCCCCTCTTAGCCATTTGATAAAAAGAGTGAACTGATTAAGAGGAGTGATTAGTTTTCAGTGTGCTTGTTTTTGTTTTGCTGAGAACAGTCATTGACTAAAGATCATTTCTTTTTCACTAAAAGCAGAAATGTCAAGAGAAAACTTACAAAAGCCTACAGGTGTTTTACAGTTCATGAGACCAATGAGAAGAGATTTGAAGCATTCTTACAGATATTGGTCAAGTTTGTTTCACTTGATCGTTTCTACTATGGTTCTTATTATGTTTTGCTTTATTCCATTTAATAGGAGGTAAAATTCACTATTTATTATCCATCTAACAACAACAGAACAACAGTATTGATGACAGGACCACATGGAAAGAATGTGGTAATATTAATAAAAAAGAAATGGAGTGAAATGATAGCCATTTGCTGTTAATAGATTAAATTCTAATACATTTTTAAAGAAGGCAAATTATTTAGAGCTTGTGGGCTGTTAGGAGCTTAGATTTTCTCAACTAACTTTTCTAGAAAGAACAATGTTGCCTACTCCGAAACAAATTCATACAATTCTTAAAGAAAAGAAATGTAATGTCAATAAACTACACTCTGCAATGTCTAGTATTCTGGCTATACAACTTTAAAATGCAGAAATCCCTCAGCTCCCTAATTTGAACTGAATAGAGGGGCTTGGAGTTGAGAAAATTTGGAAACTATCATGTGACTCAATATCCATTATTAGTTTATCAGGAATAGTCAGATACATGCCATTTAACTTTTGCTTCATTTCTATGATGTGCAAGCCAGAAACTGGTAAACATGTTGTCAGAAACACATTGAATAATCTGGTCACACAAAGGAAAGGAGGCTATAAGATAGAAGAAGGCAACCTGTCTCTTACCTCCCTTCTAAGGGCTTACAGTAAAAAGATGATGGGGTGATTTAATCAGCTGTTCATTCATGATTTCAAGACTCCTAAGTATAATAAATACAAACATAAGCAATTAAATAAACAAAACATACTTATTTATTGAGCCTCACTCTCATATGATCAATAATCCTGTCAGAAAAGACAATATTTTGAGGAGTTATCTTTTATTCTCTGATATGTGTCTTTCTCTGAAAATACTCTTTAAAGATTAGAGGCAAGAGCAGCTCCAGTTGAAACTGTTGCTGGAAAATGATGACTTTTAGTTTTTTGTAAAGTATACAAAATCCAGCATTGGATGAAATAATTATAAAATTAATAACAGAGGAGAGGGAAAATGGAAGGAGAGGACAGAAAGAAGAAGAGGAAGTGTATGGTATGTTTGGTCTCATTTCTTTGGATTATATTAAAGATGAAAAAATGGAGTTCTTAGTATATAAATTTGAAATTCTATCCATAAATATTACATAGTTCTCCTGATTGAAACTAGTAACCAATGACACAATGTAATACTGCTATTTCTAAGAAAATAATAGTGCCGTCCCATTTTATATCTATAATATCAACTTCATGTACTTTATTACCTGACTTGGTCAAGGTAGAGATTTAACAAAAATATCATCTTCCCTTTAAAATATTTAATGCAAAGCACTATGATTAATAGATTCCAAGATACATCATAGGAATTCCTACTTTAATTACTTTATCTTATGTGTTTGTGTGTTTATATGTGTGTATGCACATGTGCACACACATACGCATGCATGCACACACACATGTGCACACACGCATGCATGCACACACACATGTGCACACACATGCATGCATGCACACACACATGCATACACACATACACACAGATGTAGATGCAATGCCTTCGGAGGTCAGGAGAGAGAATTAGAACCACTGCAATTGTTGCAGAAGCCGCCAAGTGACAGACAGAAATTGTCGCACCCCCCCTTCTCCCCCCACACTCCGTTCTGCGCCATATGCGCTAGAAGCCAGTTCGTGAGCTTTGGCAGGGGGCTGGAGGTTGAGAATACGACACACAGACCTTCCAATCACTGGTACCAAAAAGCCCCCCTTTAATAGCACCTTGGAGGCTTAAATACCCTGCAGTCAATGGCCAACAGGTGAAAATCCCATCCTCTGATCCTCTAGGCAAACACAGCTTTTAGTTCCTTCAATTAGAAGGCTCTAGACGGGGAAAAGCAGTTCAAGGTCAGGACTCAATTTGTCTCTACAGAAATGAAACATTATTCTCAGGAATGTCGAAGGTGCTCTTACCTATGGAGCAATCTCTCCAGCCCCTATAAGTTATGCTTTTAGCAATAATTTCTCATATCTTCTCCAAGTATTCCAAAAGATATCACTAAATTCCCTTTAAATCTCTGTTTTTCTCCAAAGAATTTTATCTGAGTTCAGCATTTTTCCTTTTAAAATGGGAGTGCAAATAACTCAAAATGCCATACTACTGTGAATGATATTGTACACTATTCTAACATATGATATTACTTTATGTAATAACATATTACTGTGGTACCATCTTTGGCATCTCTTCAACCTTATCATAAATAATATGCTGAATAAAAAGGGCATACATTGTTAGAACTCAACATTACTAGATTACCTATATTTAACATTGTAGACTTTTGAGTTTCTATTTCATTAAAAAAATCTTATCATAAGCTAGGCGGTGGTGGCGCACGCCTTTAATCCCAGCACTCGGAAGGCAGAGGCAGGCGGATCTCTGTGAGTTCGAGTCCAGCCTGGTGTACAAAGGGAGTTCCGAGACAGGCTCCAAAGCTACAGAGAAATCCTGTCTCGAAAAACCAAAAAGAAAAAAAAAAAAAATTTAATCATGGTTGTTAGAAATGGCAGCAATTATTTTCTATTTAGTTCTTTTATTGATTTTCCTTTTTTTCGCTTATTCCTTCCTTCCTTCCTTCCTTCCTTCCTTCCTTCCTTCCTTCCTTCCTTCCTTCCTTCCTTTCTTTCTTTCTTAAAGATTTCTGTTTCTTCCCCACCACCGCCTCCCATTTTCCTCCCCCTCCCCCAATCAAGTCCCCCTCCCTCGTCAGCCCAAAGAGAAATCAGGGTTCCCTGCCCTGTGGGAAGTCCGAGGACCACCCACCTCCATCCAGGTCTAGTAAGGTGAGCATCCAAACTGCCTATGCTCCCACAAAGCCAGTACGTGCAGTAGGATCAAAAACCCATTGCCATTGTTCTTGAGTTCTCAGTAGTCCTCATTGTCTGCTATGTTGAGCAAGTCCGATTTTATCCCATGCTTTTTCAGACCCAGGCCAGCTGGCCTTGGTGAATTCCCGATAGAACATCCCCATTGTCTCAGTGTGTGGGTGTACCCCTCTTTGTCCTGAGTTCCTTGCTCGTGCTCCCCCTCCTTCTGCTCCTGATTTGGACCTTGAGATTTCTGTCTGGTGCTCCAATGTGGGTCTCTGTCTCTGTCTCCTTTCATTGCCTGATGAAGGTTAATATTCCTTAATTAATTTGCTCAATTACTATGTACTTAACAATAGATGGAGATATATTCAATTTTCATTTGGAAATATAAAATTCCAATGGTGTTCATTTTAGCATTCATAGAAAGTTTCCTAAAACTTTTCTTACAAGATACACATATTTATTTGAGTCTTCATGCCTAAGCTAAATAATAGGCTCCAAGCATACTGCTTTCCTCTCTAACCATAAAGAATGCCAATCTACAGAGGCATTGTACAACTCACTACTTCTGGCTTATGGAGATTTCATGTGCCTCCAAAATAAATATGAACTGCAAGCTTCATACAAGTATTGATTTAGCTCACAGACAAATAGCAAAACAGATATGATCCAACTACTGGCCCATGCATGCCATCTTCTCATCTAGCCTGGAGTGTTTTTGTTAAGGTAACGTTTATGCAGAATTGTTATCAGGCAAAGTAACAATAATTTTCTTTTTTCAGTTGACATGAAAGAGCAACGAATTAGATTTTTTTTTGTTGTTGTTGTTTAGGAAATTCTGTCCCATTTGGTCAGTGTTCAACTTTATTTTTTTTTATTTATTTATTTATTTTTTTTGGTTTTTCAAGGCAGGGTTTCTCTGTGGTTTTTTTGGAGCCTGTCCTGGAACTAGCTCTTGTAGACCAGGCTGGTCTCGAAAGTGCTCAACTTTAAAATGAGCATCCAAATCTTCATCTCCTTGGTTACAATTTAAATCTGGAGATTGATGATCCATGCTGACATGATCAAAGCCACTGTGGATGTAGAGAACTCACACTGGCACTAGGAGCTCTTGTTGGGGGCTTTTCAGTCCTTTATTTTTAATGAGAAGATGTGGTCAGGGCACTTTCCTCCTATAGAAAAATGCTGTAGATGAGCATTTATTCCTGCTCAGAGATTATCAGCTTTCACCAGAACTGAAATTTTGACACAGTGCTTTGTAGCTAATTAGTCAATTCATCAATCTGCTGAAGCAGAGAATAAATGAGAACCTAAGGGTGAATGACCAGGATGTGAGACATTTAAGTATTCTTCATTTCAGATACATAGTTTATATTTAATATAGGAATTAACTGGCCACAGCACATGAAACTTCCATAATCGTTTGAGGGAGGATTCTATTGGGATACACCTTTGTTTCCCCCAAGGACCTAACTAAATCTGTTCAAGTATTTAGTGGCTAGCATAACTTCCATTTGAACTGAAGTTGAAAAATCAATTCCTGAAAGCATTCTGACTTCTTCATTTTATGCTCAGGTTTTGTAAAGAGCTTAGAATCCAACATCTAAGTGCTTGTGCACACACTTTCAAGGACATTTGGTAAATGAGATATGGGGTGATAAATCGTCTTTCTGCCCAGAGGTGCTGCACCAAACCTTAGTGTTGCAGTGCAAATAAGATGGTGTTTCAGGAAAAGAAACGTGGCATTTAGAGTGGACAAAAAATTAGTCTGGCATATTAATGCATTATGAAGTCTGTGTAATATTGTTACATTAGTTTTAATGCCTACATTTAAATTATTTTCTTGTTAGATATAGTGTTATTGAGGGAAGAACTTGGTTCTGCATGCAAGATGATCATACCTGTAGTAGAAGCAGGTGCCCTAAACTCACTTGTATATGACATCAAATATCTGTACCCCATTAGTGTGGTCACCTCTATTCCCTTTAAACTGTTATACTTCATATACCATTTTGCACTATATCATCTGGCTATGATTTGCAGAACTGCATCCATCCTAATCATGATTTTTTTTCTAGTGTGCAAATGAATGCCTTAATGGGTAGAAGTTTCCTGAACAGAAATAATCCCTTCCTCAACAAGTGAACATCAGCTTCTTACATTACAGTTTATTTCCTTAAACTTGGTAGACTGTTACTATGTTTGTTTATTGTACAGGTTAGCTATAATGATCTTAAATAAATCATATACATGTAAAATAAAATATACCACTTTAGAAAAACATACAAAAACATGCAATGAAAATTAAAAGCTGAATTTTAGAGGGGTGGATGGATGTGATAGGTAGCTTTTCTTTTTGTCAACTAGACACAAACTAGACTCATCTGAAAGGAAGGAAACTCATTTGAAAAATTGCTTCCATCAAAACTGGTTATAGACAATCATGTGGGCCTTTTCTCAGTTTGTGATAGATGGGGAAGTGTTCTGCCCATTGAGGGTGGTGTCATGCCTGGACTGATGGTCACTGTGAAATTAAGATGAGCAATCCATGAAGAGATATGAACAACCATCCTATATGACCTCAAATCAACACCTGCTTTACTTGAGTTCCTGTCCTGACTTCCTTCAGTGACGGACAACTCTGTTGAAGTGTAAACCAAATAAACTTTTTTCCCCATCTTGCTTTAGGTTATGGCATTTCATGACAACATTAATAACCCAACTAGGGCAGTCGATAATTGTAATGTTTTGAATTTGTAAGAAAAAGTAATTATGTTCCATAAATTATGTATGTGAATAAGAACACCAAAATGTACTCAATTTCCTATAAGGATTAGAATTCAAGCCACTTAAATTGAACACTGAAGGGAGTGGGTGGCAGGGAACTAAATGCGACATCTATAACACCTTTGAACAATGGTATGTGAACAAGGTGACGACTGATGAAATACCGCCACCTACATGTTTCCTTCTGCAGTTATTGAAATGGGCCCCAACATCCAATGTCTCCGGTCAGACGTCCCGAGGAAAGCAATCTTCATGCTTCATCTTCTTCTACATTTATTTACGACATGTGTGCACGGCGGTTGTTTGAAATTACACTCTAGAGTGCATTGAGGAGGATTTAATTATTCCTTCTTGGGATATGAGAGCTGATCTGTTGATCTGCCCAAGAAATTCCTGCATCTAATATGCTAAAATGAAATGCAGACACAAGATTATTCTATACAACAATGTTTTCTTTAAAACTTAAAAAAATGAAGTGCAAATTTGATATCTCTTAAATATTTTAAATTTAAAATTTACTAATTTTACCCATTAGATATGTTTCTATATATCAAAAATGTATTTGTAAAAGTCAAGTCAACAAACATACTACAATCGTGAGATTTAAATAACTGAGAGAAAAAAGTTGTATTATAAGTTTGAGGAGCCACGCCGGGCGATGGTGGTGCACGCCTTTAATCCCAGCACTTGGGAAACAGAGGCAGGCAGATCTCTGTGAGTTCGAGACCAGCCTGGTCTACAAAGGGAGTTCCAGGACAGGCTCCAAAGCCACAGAGAAACCCTGTCTCCAAAAACCAAAAAAATTAAATAAATAAATAAATAAGTTTGAGGAGCCAAGAGGAGACGAGATATCTGATATTTCGAAATATCACAATCATCTGTGTTTTTATAACTGGCAAAATAATTTTTTAATTATTATTGAAATTTTATTATTATTTATTATTATTATATTTCAGTTATTCAATACCATATATTATTTAAAATTTCATTAACAGTATTTTTAGAAGAATTAACTGTTATATTGCAAAAATGTGTATTCAGTTATCAGTTTAGAACGTAAAATACTCAGTATATGATTGTACTATTTTATTGAGATTCATTTAATGAAATACAACCATGAAATAAAGTCTACAGCTTTAACATGAATTTTCACCTAATGCCTTAGTAAATTTTTAGGAGTTACTGGACTATTTTTATTTATGATGTTCATAAGGCCATTTAGTGCCTAATTAGATTGATTTAAAAAAATCTAATTTCATGCTGATAATTTACATTCACTTACCAAAAGACAGATACTGTGCCAGAAAATACAGAATAAAACTGCAATTGTACAATTTAAAAGGCCATTTATTTTTTAGTGTACTTCTAGATTTGTGCATTATTTTCCATTTTAATACCTTTAAAGATAATTTGCGAATATTGTTGCTATATTGTACAAAATATAACAAATATTCATTTGAAGCCTGCATGCATATTCTGTACAGTTTCTGGCTACATTTTTTGTTGTGTTGAGAGATTTCAACAATAAGAAATTATTATTGCTATAAAGATAATAAAAAGACATCAGGCCTCATCATTGTATCTTTCAACAATTGCATATTTAGTGTCCATAAGTACATACTGCCCTGCTGGCATTCCATAATACAAATTACACAGTTCCATCTCTGGCACTGTCTAAGCCATGATCACTGACAGAGCATAGATTTACAACCAACCCTTCCAGCATATGAGAACATTTCAGTTCTTAAAGCAAATATGAAAAGCAATAATGATCACCAGTAAGAAAAAAATGCTCAGTAAATAAGATGTTCATTAATCTGAAGTTTAAAGATGAAAAATTTGAAGCTAATGAAATACTCTTTATGAATTTGTTAATTAAGTTTGCTAACTGCTTTTGGATGAGGACAGAAAAAAACCTACGTATACAAAGCATACAAAGTAATATCTATTTATTGTGTTCCAATTGCATGCTGATTATCAAATAAAACATAAACAATAATTTCAGGAATTACTTACCTCTCCCCCAATTTACCCCTTATAATTCAAAGAAGAAAGGTCAGCCTAACTTTCTACTGAATGATATAAGGGATTCCTTAGCTAATATATTGTGAACTCTGAATAATTTTCAGCACTACAAAAATGAAAAACATTTACTACGTGCAAAAGTATGCTGCATCTATTTGCATACATATGTAGTAGCAATTGGTGCAAAGGAGGACATGAGTTTGCATGAGAGCAGGTAGGTGGATCTTGGAGGGTCTGGAGTGAAAAAGAGGAAGGGAGAGATTTTGTAATTATTTTATCAAAGCAAAATAAAGGAAAAAATTAGGAATAATTAGTGAACTAATTCTAAAATAAAATAGGTTAGCGTTAGTATGTGGTGGTTCCCTATGGCAACACCAGTACACAGGAGAATTCTCATGAATTCAAGTTTAGTCTGGGCAACATATTTAGTTCAAGGTCACAATAATCCAAGTAGTGAGAATGTCTGGGATTCACCTCCAATTTCATGTTTTGTGCCAACTTCATTTCTTTCAAGTTAAAGAAACTAAGTAATTTTTATATTGTCTCCATTGTGTACATGGTGTACTTGCTGACTAAGTAATTTAACATACTGTTGGTCTTCTTTATCTTTTACATAGATTTCAGTCAACAAATCAAAACTGGGATATACACACGAGCGTGCACACACACACACACACACACAATAATATTTTCCTGGTGAAGTACACTTTTTTGTGTATGTTAGTAGAAAAGTAAACACCAACCCAGCAAGCTATCTACAAACACATGCTCCATAGTGGTGACCTGCGTGCAACATATGCTTGTGTGACAGTAGTAGCATAACCAACCAATGTCTTGTTGCATTTAAGCTTCACTCCTTGAGATGTGAAAATCTTCCCTGATCCAGACTCAGTGTGGACCCTGTCGAAATTCAAACACTACTCCTCTGGTAAAGGAACATAGCAATGAAATTGTGACTGTATTCTGCTACCCTCATAAGAGCAGCATCTTATTCAGTCATCATCAGAGAAGCTTCCTTAAGAAGTAAAGGGGAATAAATACGGAGACCCACAACTGCACAATATTCAGAGAGTAAAAGAACCTGTTGCAGCAGGTGTAAGTCCAGATTAGGTTGAAGCCACGATGGAAATCCGAGTGTTAAGAGGGAAAGTGGAAACAAGCTCCCAACCCTAAATCAGAAACTATCTCCAATGGAGAACTGCTCATACAAGAGTTGTGTTGAACAGAGTCTAGCTGGGGATAGAAACCACTCCCAAGGCCTGACCCCATGCCGAGCAGTAAATGGTCAACCCAAAATGAACTTAATTGTATTACTGCAATTTATTTCTCAGGCTGCTTTTTCTGGGCATTAATTGTATCACCTTAGATGGTTTGCTTGTATACTGTGGTTTCCAATTGTACTTTTATTGCTATTTTTCTGTGTGAATATGCATGTCTCAGTGATTTTAGGTGTTTCTTGTGATTCTTGACTTTGTTTTTCTGCTTGATTGTTTGCTTTGTACTATTCTATTTATTACTATCATTATTATTACCTATTAAAATTCTAATGGAAGAGAAAAAGAAAGTGTGAATTGTGAATTTAGGTGGGTGGGAAAAAGGGAAGGATCTGACAGCAGTTGGGGAAAGGGAAACTATACCAAGAATATATTTTCTAAAAATCGATTTTCAATAAAATGGTTAGTGTTATCAATATGAGCATGATTTGTAATTATATTTATTGATATTTTTATTTATGTTAATATATAAAACTTATATTGATTCTCTTGAGTTTTCAGATACGGTCTCTTGCTGAAAAGGAAATCACCATCTTGGCCCAATTGGCCAGAACCTCTCAGAAATTTCTCTGTCATATTCGTGTGTTCCAAGAAGAGGTTAGAGGTCTGTGCAAGCGCTACTGTGCTACTGTCACCATCATTGCCTTATCCTCCACCCCTCTTCCTGTCCCTCCTCCTTGTCCTCTCATGTGTGGTCCGGGAGATCAAGGCCAGGGCCTTACAATTTCCCACTGAGTCTTTCATCAAACTATAGCTTTATGCTGTGAAACCATCTTTTGTACACTATAAGTATGTATCACTCTCATTTTCTAATAAAAAGCTTATTGGTCCATAAATGGGCAGGAATAGATAGAGCATGAGAACCAGTCTAGAGGAATTCTGGGAAAAGGAAGGACAGAGTCAGAGGGTCGTGGGCAAACGCAGAGAAACAAGATGACGATGCCCTACTAAGAAAATGTACATGGCCAAGAATAAAAAAGGAATATGGGTTAATTTAGTGCAAAAGTTAGCTAGTTATGAGCCTGAGGTATTGACTGAATATTTATAGTCTATTTTCAGTCTCCGAGTGGGTGTTTGTGACCAAGCAGTAGGAAAAGAAACACCTGATTAGAGTTGTTTATTCTACAAAATGCTGTGTATAAGTGGAGCAATTGGGGAAAGAAACATCTCTTTCAAATCAAAGTCTATCACATGTTTTCCCTACCTAACTACAACAAACATATTGATAAATGCCATTGTCAGCATTATTATCTAAGGATTTTATAAGAGCCCATATTATTGCTTTCAGATAAAAACTGAAACTGCAATTAAAGTGCCCAGGCAGTCTGTTGCTTGAAAGACCAAAGACCATTAGGAGACATAATTATGAATATAATATAAATTACATCTTAACTACTTATAGTCTATTAGGGGATATGAAATAAATGTTTCAGACACTTGCAGCACTTCTAGTTGTTTCTGATCATAAAGATTTGTTATTTTCAGCCCAGTCATAAAATATTTTATAAATGTGAACTTCTTCCAAAATGATTAAGATACTAGGGAATAATTTCAGCATAGAACAAAAAAACTGATCTTCCTATGAATTCTTTGAATAGTGGAAAACACTAGCTGAATGTAGAAAACTTGGCTTCATTGAAAAGGGCTTTCAATATAATGCAAAGTGAACTGGTAGACATTCCTCACTAGTATAACACAATATTTATCATGTCCTTGTCTACTTGTATGTATTCATACACCTGCTACAACTGTGCAGTGCCCAGGTAATCATACCTTTAGGTCTATTTAAAGACTTGCTCTTAAGACTTAACCCATGGCTGAAAATGTTTGTAAAATGTGTCATTAATTGCTATTAAACTCTTATATATTAATGGTTTGATTCCACTTAGGACATTTTTGGATGACTTATTTCATCCTACTTTTCCAATAATCTCTAGGCATTTTACTCCACTATTAAACATGATGTAATAACTTCCAAGAACCCATTTGTTGCATTAACAATTTATAACATAAGGTTAGAAAACTGTAAGAGTTTCAAATGCCTGGAGTGGGGAAATTCCAACAGGGCTAAGGACAGCATTAGGAGAGGAGATGGAGAGACAGGGAGCAGGCTCTCAGAAGCACAATTTTTGTGTTTTGATTTTTCAAGTAATTAAGCTGGTTGTGCTTAAGGTTATGGCATTTAAAATACAGTACTTATCCATCCCAAAATATATTGAGATAAAAAATTGGGATGTTATATGCCCCCAATGAAATGTATTATTTTTTTTTAAATGTGTAAATAAAGCAAGGCAATGAACCCATATCCTTTCCTTGTTGT
The DNA here is from genome assembly GCF_000317375.1 of Microtus ochrogaster. Lineage (NCBI taxonomy): Eukaryota > Metazoa > Chordata > Mammalia > Rodentia > Cricetidae > Microtus > Microtus ochrogaster. Next base: position 26,317,361 of record NC_022019.1, read on the forward strand.
GATTAGCAGGTCAACCAAAGGGCTGTAAGATATTAAAGTTCTAACAGTCTCAGACATCAGAATGTTTGGTACTGTGTTGTTTGAACTCGTTTGATAGAGGTTAAATGTATAGCAGAACAGATAATAAATTGTTTCCTTGATCTGGAGCCTATATCACATTTTGTTTTGACAAAACAACCTTGTTTTAATAATGCTTTTCTCTTTAAAACACACCTACAGAAATGGTGCTGAAATTAGTTTCTTGTCATATTGATAGGACTAGTAAAATGTGAGAATGTTTAATTTATGTTTTCATGAGCTATTTCACCTTTAGATATTATGTGTTCATGTATATTATGATTTTGTCTGGAAGCTTATCTATGGTTAAGGACAGAAGAATAAGTTTATTTTTAAAAACCCCATTTACATAGATAGAATCCTTTATATTCCCAATGTTATGTTAATTTTGCATAAGCATAATATTTATGAAGGACAAAGAACAGATTAGACCATAGTCCTGAACAATAAACAGTATTGGAAGAGGAAAAAAAAATGACATTTGTGTAGGTTACTAAAAGTCGGCTTAGGAGTGGGACTTTTTCAACAGAGTTCACTGGGAGGGAGCATCATGTCTCCAACTGAGGATAGGTAGCTTAATTTTAAGGACTTTCAGGTAGTCTGTCTGCTTTGCCTTAGAAAAACGTGCTACATTTTCTTGTTTGGCCTTTAACAATGTAGTCACAGAAAAGTTTTAGTGCCTGTATGTAGTTTCCGGTTCTAATCATAGTGACAAAATAACTGGCAGATGAAGCCAGAGGGAATAAGGGCTCAACTCATTTTTGGTGCAAAGTTTAAGACTTCAGTTCATCATGTTAGGAAGGTCTGGCGGGACTCATAGCAACCACTCCTTGTGGTGCGGCTGCTACTATCACAGCTTTGCAAAACAGAAAGGAGAGAAGGAAGTTTGGGCTCTCATGCGGAATTCTCTTTTTCTCCATTTATCCTGTCTGAGTCCTTAGCCTAAGGCATGCTGCTACTCACATTTAGGTGAATATTCTCTTCTCTGTTATCTTTTATAAAAATGTCTTTATGGAAACTCTTCTGGAAATTCTAAATTCAATCAAATTGACCATGGTGAGAAACTACCATGTGTGACTGTAAGATTTAAATGTTTGAAGACAAGATATACCAAAATAATCCTAGCAAATCATAGTACATACAATTCCTGTATATTAAATCTTAGATTATACAATTCCTGCATATTAAATCATGTAATGATTCCAGATTAGTCAATTATTCGTGTTTGTATATCTAGGACATGTTGAGGTGGTCCACTATTGTACTTTGATGTACAAGTCTTACCAAATTATCTGAAACAGATGTTGCAGTGGGAACTATTCCCTAGGTCCTCACAATCTGAACAGTCCACCCTCGGCTGATGCTGCTGTTGAGGAAACTTGTAGAGTTTACGAGGTGAAGCTAGGTTTCAGGTAGGGGGTATATCAAGGCAAGCACTGAAGTTCTATAAGCCCTGCCTCACTTCCTGTTTGAATCCTGAGTCACTTCCTGTTGGCTCTACTTCCAGATCATATTAGCAATGTATTCAGCATCCTCCAGCCCCTCTCACGATTCCCTTCCAACTGTAATTGATTGTAGCCCCTTAGTCTCAGAGCCCAAAATAAAAAAATAAAATCCCATCCACCTAACCATCTTGATTCTTAACAATATTTTGACAAAACCACAAGAAATGTAACTAATAGTTACTATCAGAAAATTTTTTACCTGAAGTTATTTTTGCAGTTTGAATTTACCCTTTTCCTGAAAAAGTAAAATTCTGCCTGTGATCTTGAATAGTGCATTAGTATTCCCAGTGTTTCCAGAGTCTGAAAGATAAAGCAGCTCTGTTTGGTTAGCTTACTCATTTTTAGTTAATAATACTGTTTTTAAATGTAAGTTATAAAAATTTTGTTGTATTCCAGTTCTTCTTTATTTTTTCCAAAGTTTCTTACATAAAATACTAAAGATATATAGTTTGGAAAAGATTAGACTGAGAATAGAAAAGAGTTTATATAATACACTGTATAAGTTTTTAAGAAAACCAACAACTTTTAGTTTTTATATATCATTTATATCTATAAACAAGCTTGGGTTGAAATAGGCTAACCCACTCTACTGATGTGTTGTCTTACTAATCACTTTAATTATTTAGATACCTAGAGGAGCTTTTATTTTTCAGTGAGTTATATAAAAGATGATACAACACATATTAAACCAAGGATGAAGCATGATTTAATTATAGTTACATAAAATAAACATGTATTTTTCTGAGAAATATTTATACGTGGAGAAATGTTTATGAGTTACACCCAGTTTACAATTTATTCTTTGAAAATGTCATATATAGATAAACACAATGTGTTTTTATTACATTCACACCTTCCTTCCGTACAGATCCTGTGTAACTTATTTCCTTCTCAATAGCACATACTCTTTAATATTTCTCTTACATTAATCACTGAATTCTATTTATCCTGCCCACATATCAGTCTACTAAAGCATGAGTCACTGACCATGGTCACATCCCAGAGAAAAGTGATTCACCCACGTGAAAACAGCCATTATTTCAGCTACATATGGGCCCTCAGAAGACCCCCCTCCTCCTTTCTTTCTAGATGCATTTTGACAAGTTTTGACTTGTGCAGCTCTAGTGCATATCAACACAGTTACTGTAAGTACTTCTGTTGTATCAAGAAGGTGGCTCTTCACAGTACTCCTCTCCATCATCAGCCTGAGTCTTGGGGCAAGGACAATAAGTAGACCCTACCTATGTCCCAGGGCTCACATGGCTCCCTTTCAGCACCATGAAGGCAAGTGTTTTTGAATTAGGCACTACCAACTGCTGTCAAAACCTTTTTTGCCAAAGGTTAGTTGTAGCACAAATCTAGGTAAATGATGAAAGTATTTAGAAGGAAGTTGACAACATGATAACTAATCAAGAAAGAGCTTCTTTTTATGACTCTTTGACTTCTCTAGTTATTTTTCCTGGCTCTATGACTTCTCTAGTTATATTCTCAAACAATTATAGTTTAGTTTTAATTGTAAATATATTTGTCTTCAATTTATTTATTTATTTACTAATTTATTTGTTTTTTTTTTCTGAGACAAGAGCATGTCTTAGAACTCACTCTTTAGATCATACTGATCTGAAACTCGCACAGATCCACCTGCCTCTGCCTCCTGAGTGTTGTGATTAAAGGCATGTTTTATCACCAACCAGCTTCAATATATTTTTTTCTATTATTTTATTTTTTTTTAGTTGTTGCAAAAAAAAATTTCCCATTTTCCTTTCCCTCCTCGCACACATCGCCCCTCCCCACACTCCCCTCCCCCTCTTCCCCTCCCCCCCACTCCATTTCCCCCTCCCTCTCGAGAATGAAGAGCAGTCCAGATTTCCTGCCCTGCGGGAAGTTCACCGTCCTCACACTTCTATCCAGGACCAGGAAGGTGAGCATTCAAACAGGCTAGGCTCCCATAAAGCCAGTTCATGTATTAGGATCGAAACCTAGTGCCATTGTCCTTGGCTTCTCATCAGCCTTCATTGTCTGCCACTTTCAGAAAATCCGGTTTCATCCCATGCTTATTCAGTCCCAGTCCTGCTGGCCTTGGTGAGCTCCCAATAGATCAATCAGTTCCACTGTCACAGTGGGTGGGTGCACCCCTCGTGGTCCTGACTTCCTTGCTCATGTTCTCCCTCCTTCCGCTCCTCATTTGGAGCTCTTAAAACAAGTTGTACAAGCTGCTTTGATTTAAACATCACCATACATCACTTTGCGTGATGAATAATAAGAGATATAATATTTTATTATTAGAAAGATGCAAGTATCTAGAATATATTTTTTAAAACAACCATAATTTATTAAATATTCTTTTTAATAATTAGAGAGAATTATAGTAAAAATTTATGCACATGTAAAAATTTACTGGTTCAATCAGATAAATGAAGTGAAAATTTCAATCTCATGACTTCCGTGGCATATGCTAGCACAGACTCCTGAAGAATATATTGCAGTGATATTTACCTGTGTCCACAAATGATCTTCCAAGAGGCAATAGAAGACAAAGTCTCTCTAATCTGTGGCCTTAAGCCTAAGCAAAGAAAAGAGAAACTTTGCCAGGTACATGGAAGTACAAATGCTCAGGTGAGAGATACAGATGTCATGCAGGTTTTGGAATGGCAAAGAAGTAATTTATTTATTTAAATTCGTACTTCAAAATTTATTGTTTGGGAAGGTATGAGCATTTTCTGAGAAGCAAATTAAATTTTATTTCTCAATATATGTTGAGTTTGAACTGTACAATGCACTATAAGGAGATTATACCACTGTGACAGCATTCTCCCTTTAATAATTCAATCTCTAATATATTAACAATTTATTAAAATATTTTATTCAATACTTGGTTTAAAAATCAGTAAAAAGGTAATAAAATCAAGTTGGATATAGTTCTAGCCTTTTTATAGATTTTAATCTATCAGATAGGGATAGCCCAAAACCTTCCCATTTCATATCCATGTAAAATATTCAAAATGACTATTTATTATAACCAGTAGTTCATGAGGTTTTCTAAGGCATTTACAGTTGTATATTTATAGAGAATGCATGGGTTTCCAAAAAGTATTCTATTATACTTGGTTCCATATCATAAAATATATTTTCTAACTATTTTCCTATTTTGTTCTATGGAACAAGAATAGGTCGATGACTAAGTTTGAACAATATATCGTAAATAATGGAATTTAATAAATGACTTGAGCTGTATATGGCAGATGATACAGGGACGATGATGTTGTCTTGATTAAAAATTAGCAGTATACAAGGAATGTATCAAACAGGAGATTTGATTAGCAGTTCACAGATAGAGAAATAAACATTAGAAATGACAAGAGAAAAGATTTAATGGTTAAGAGCACTTGGTGCTTTTTTGAAGATTTGGGTGTAATTCACAGCACCCATTTGGTGACTCACAATAGTTTTTAACTCCAGTTCCAGAGAAGCTGATGCACTCTCTTTTGGACACTGCACAGACGCACACACACACACCCCACACACAAACATGCACATACACACATGGTTCACAAACATACACATAGGCAAAATATTCTTACACATTATAAAATAAAATTATACATATATATTCACATTATTTCTATTGTAAAATTTCTAAATTTAAAGAGTTAAAAGATCAGATATTAATTCTAGGCATCAGATATTAATTTATGTCTACAAATGCTTCTCAGATAGTGTTGTTTGATATTGACAGGAATATAACTTTTTATATTTATTGTGGCTAACTATTTTCAGAATCCTACTTAAATGACATGGATAAAACAATTATTGATTATCTTTGAGAGGACTTGCAAACATAATGGTTTTATTTTAGTTTAATCTAATGTTTAGTCATAGTGAAACATTGCTAAATTTACTTTCAAATAAAGCATGTATCTACTTTCTACTAAATATTACATATCAGTATTGTGAATGTTACTTGTTTATTTGTAATTGAGATGTAGTCCAATAATGATATCCCTTAGAAGATAATCTACAATTTGGCAGGTATTCCTTTAAGCTCTTAATACTCACAAGCATATCAAACAGAATGCAAGCAGGCAGAAACAACCTTGCAGATGTAAACTGCTGAAGAATAGTGATCTTTCCTGGCAGGAAAATTTCTACATTAGATGCCAGCTTTTTCCTTTCCTTATTAAATGCTGTCTGATCTATGGGAGAATTTGTTGTCAGTTAGTATGGTAAATACCTAGATTTCAGAGAGCATGCTGCAGTTGAATAATTAGGATACACATTAGATAAATCATATTACTCTTTGTTTTCTGTACACACCAGTTGTTGTAGGATGCTGCTTGTTTGTTCCCAGCTGCCCAAACCTGAAATAACCACACAGAAACTGTATCAATTAAAGCACTGCTTGGTCAATTAGCTCTAGCTCTTAAATTCTAAACTAGCTCAACTCCATTTGATGGAGGAAGGTCATTGGTTAAGTAATAAAGAAACTGCTTGGCCTCATAGGTTAAAACATAGGTGGGAGGAGTAAACAGAACAGAATGCTGGGAGGAAGAGGAAGTGAGCTCAGACTCGATGCAATGAAGCTCCGACCTAGGATGGACGTAGGCTAGAATCTCCCTGGTAAGCCACCTCGTGGGTTACACAGATTATTAGAAATGGGCTAGTCCAGGTGAGAGAGTTAGCTGAGAAGAGGCTAGATATAATGGGCCAAGCAGTGTTTAAAAGAATACAATTTGTGTGTTGTTATTTCAGGGCATAAGCTAGCCAGGTGGCCAGGGTGCCAGGGATGCAGCCCCACCTCTCCTATTACTACATCCATTAACCTGTCTATCGCTACATGGCTGTGACTTACCAGATAAAGTTCTATCCAGCATCTGTCTCTGACCAGGCTACATGACTTCTCTCTGACTTTGCCTTCTTTCTCCCAGAATTCAGTTTAGTTTTCTCCACCTAGCTAAGTTCTGCCTTGCTATAGGCCAAAACAGCTTCTTTATTCATTAACCAATAAAAGCAATACATAAAGAGAAAGACCTCCCACACCAACCAGGAATTCTGAAAGCTTGCTGAACTAATTCGATAAACAGATTATACAATGATTTATAGGGAGTCCACAAAGGCTATTATCATTTTTTTAAATTTCCCTTCTCACACACTGTCACTCTGACCAGATAATATGCAGCAGTATCTTGGGACAAGTTTTCTCAGTGCTTCTCATTTGGATATCCATTTCAAAACTGTAACCCATTGTTACCACACATGTCCTTACAGTCCATATGCAAATACCCAGACTTAACTTTTTAACTTATAAACACAGCCCATTGCAGAATACTGTTTTGGTGTTACACTTTTTTTTCCTTGTAGTAATAGGAGCGGCGGGCTGCTTCCCGCCACTCCAGCCGCCTCCCCGGCTAGCTTATGCCCGAAATAACAACACACAAACTGTATTCATTTAATCACTGCTTG
>NC_022019.1:26324565-26338007 GCF_000317375.1 Microtus ochrogaster
TTCTAACCTATCAGGTCAAGCAGCTTCTTTATTAAATCAACCAATGACCTTCCTCCATCATTTCCTTCTCCAGTTTACTCTATGCATCATTAAATTAGTGAGTAAGGAGATTCATTTATTATTAATATCACTTAGAAGTCAATGAAGACAGTATATTTCCATCAGAAATGAATACATTCTTTAAAAAAATGAGAAATCAATTCAAGAAAACACAGATCAAATAAAATTCAGATTTATTAAGTGAAAAGTTAGTTCTTTTGTTTTACGTGTTTTTAAAAACAGAAAAGGAATATAATATAGCATAGGAATTTTCAGTGACTAAGTAAATAGCTGAATTTTGTTTTTGAGCTACTGACCTCACTATTACGAGAAGGTTTCTAGACGCCAGATCTAAGGAAATTCATCATCCTACCTAAGGCAAATGACTTCATTCAATCAATTTATCTGTCTTAGTAACTAGAGAAGTTCAAATAACTGACAACCTGGAAAATGTGCTTCCAGGAAATAATAGTATATTTTAGGATTTTTCTTTTAGTAAAAAGAAATGCACTGAAAGTAAGAGATTATATGACTTAACAGAATCTGTCCAAGTTCTTCCAAAACTGGAATTAAATGTTCTTTATACTAGTGTCATTTCTCATCTTTCTTTTTTTTTTATTTATTTATTTATTTTTTTTTATTGAGAAAAGGAAAAAAACAAGTTTCCACCTCCTCCCAGCCTCCCATTTCCCTCCCCCTCCTCCCACCCTTCCCCCCCTCTCATCTTTCTTTAGAAATATCTCCATTACATAGTATTGCATTTAAAGCTTTTAGAACCCTTACCAATTCTATCTAATTTTGTTACATCATATGTTAATATTATAACTTCTAAAACAAAGTAGCAGTTTACTCCACAAAACATTTGTGTTTTCAGAATTTATATAGATATTCTAATATTTTTGCTTGCTGTATACATCCTGCTTTGAGCCCTGAAGATGTCTGAGGTTGGAAATCAAGCCACCCATTAGTTCCATTGCTTAGACTACAAAATAGAACACACATTGTGGAAAATACTTTGACAGATTTTGTAAGACTAAAGGCATGTGCCACCATCACCTGGCAAGTCTCTACTCTTATACAATCTTAACTACCTGATAATTGCCTAAAAAACTTGAATAGTTGTTCTGCAGATGGATGTTGACAATTGTAAACCGAAGCTGAGCTTTGCCTTCCCGATCACCTGGTGCCAAATAAACACACAGAAACTTACATTTAGTACAAAATGCTCAGCCTATGTCTCAGGCTTAATACTAACTAGCTCTTGCAACTTAAACAGATCCATACTTATTAATCAACATTTTGCCACATGATTCATGGTTTTTACTGTCCTGTAGCACGTCTTGTTCCTCTGGTGGCTGGCTCGCATCTCCCCAGACTCTGCCCTTTTTCTTCTCTGTATTTTCATTTTGGCTTTCATGGCTAGAATTATTCCACCCTACTATAGGCCAAATCAGCATAACTATCAACCCATGAGAACAATACATGTTCACAGAATAGAGAAGGATTATCATACACCAGACAATAAGTTCATTTATCATTATAAAAACCAGAAAGCAATTAAGTGAGCAGTTAGTGAATAAATAAACATTTTGATACATATTATCAAAGAAGTATTACTCAGCATCAATAAAAAGCAAGCCATTAAATTACAAAAAGTGAGTAAGAATATTATATACATGCTACTAACCCTAGGAATCCAGTGTTTAAAGGCTATACCTTAAATTATTCAAACTGAATATTTGGTAAATGAAAAGTTGTGGAACGCTGTCAAAAAAAACCAGTAAGGACTATAGTAAAGATGGAGAGGAAGTGCTTCTTAGGTCAGTGAAAATGCCCTCTATAATTTTGTAAGTGTATGGAATGGTGTCATAAATCTGTCAAAATATCTAGAATATTCAATGTTGTACATGTATCATAATGTAAGCTATGTACTTGTAGGTGACAGTGACATTAATAATTAATTAAGTACATTACCCAGGAGCAAGAAGGCTGATATTAAGAGTTAGCTGTGCATTGAGGGAGATATGAAATGTATAGATAATCTGCCTGTTCCTACTCTTATTTTTTCTGTGAACTGAAAACATAGCTAAAATTTCATATTTTAAAAAATCATTTAATCACCTATGCCAGACATTTCTTATCAAGAGAAAAGTACAGACTGAACAATAGTTATTTTTCCCTGCTTTAAATTATCTCAGAAACTGTTTTTTTTTCTTTTTCAACCCTAAGATCTCAAAGTATCAGCTCTGCTTACTTCAAATGCATGTTCAAGCTGGCCTGAAGAACAGTAGAGTAGAACACTCCTAGTGTGTTCAACATGTTCATCTCTTCTCACTTACTATCAGTGTTTTAAGTTGATCATTTAGAAACGATTGACAGAAGTGGTAGAACTTAACAATCTTATCTACATAGAAATGAGAGCTCATTTTATTCACTGTGTTGGTTTTTCGTTAGCTTCTAAGTCAAAACACATGTTTGATTTGAAAATAACGTCTAAAACTAATCGTCGATGGCTTACTCATTCCTGTCCCTTAGAAGCTGTTAAAATAAAATTTAAGTTAAAATTGAGAGAATACTGTATAAGAATAACATCTATTATAAAATTTGTTTTCTTAATTTTAAATACTGCAAATTGATGTATAAATGAAATAGAACAATAATCCCAGACTTCACATCTCTACGTCTTCTATAAGGTAAAAGGCACAAAGTCAAGTGAAAGAGGGCTTGCTGCTAAATCAAAGTCAGTCTCCACACAATTTAACAGTGCATCTACATGGACATTTTAGTGATTTCACACATGAAATATTTTAAAAATACACATCAAATAGGTCTAAAGTTATGCCTTGTTTTCTAACTGGAGATTTCTCAACTTAAAGATGTTCTTGATTTTTCTGAGCAGACTTGAAGGGAATCCTGCAAGTGGTCATGGTAGGCAGGGAAATTAACTGCTAAGAGCTGAGATTGAAAGCTTGGTTCCTATTGACTTTGGCAAAGTGCCTCAAGTTAAGAGTCTGATGCCAGAGGGTTTACTGTCAGCATATTTAGACACAATAGAATTTGGAAAGAAACTTCCTGGTTCAATATAATCCCAGTACACAAGAAAATATAATATCTCACAACTCAATTCAAGATATATGCTATTTCTTTTCCCAGAAGATGGGTGCTAGAGATGTCTACCCATGTTAGCTTAAGGACCAAAGGAGGACCTGGCCTGGTCTTGAAATTACAGATAGCATTAAAGTCATTGGGGCTTTAGCCACTTCTGGGTTGTGGGAGCTTGGAGGAGCCCTTAGCTATGCAGATACTGTAAGGGTTATTTAGACTTCTAGGTGTCTTCTGTCATGCTTGTAGGAGCTGGATATGGCCTGGCCCAACAGATAATGCAGATCACTAGACTGTTGACCACTTCCAATACCCAACTTTCTGGATAGAAGAGCAGGTGTTAATATCTTTTCCATTGGAAAGACAATCCTATGTGCTTAACTTTAATAACTTATCTGGATATCTGTTAATTCAAGGGCCTTTGTTCTGTGCCTCTAACACACACTTAGTAATGTGAGGCATTTGAATTTCTGATAATACATACATTTTTGTCCACAATAATACTTTCCTGATAAATCAGATTATAAATTACCTATTGAACTTTTTAAAAATTATCTAAAGTTAGTCTCCTAAAGGTAGCATGAATAATAAAAAACCCAGAGATGGAAATTGGGGTTCAACCTGAAGACCGAAAAGCAAAGAGGTCAGTCACTATGGAAGTATTACATCTGGCTGGGATTAAAGGTGGAAACCGCCACCACCTGGACTTATTTCTGTATTAATCTTGTGTAACTCAGGGGAGCCTTGAAGTCACAACGATTAGTCAAATCTGTCTCCAATATTCTGGGATTAAAGGTGTGTGTCACCATTGCCTTGACTGTAGTGGTTTTAACTTTGTCTCTGGTCTTTAGGCAAAATTTATCTATCAAAATACAAATATTGAACCACTACACCTAAATTGTTTTCATATGTGATTGAATCTGTAAAAGTTCCAATATATTATCCAAAATGTGTGTGTATATACATATGTATATAATTATGGTTGACCCAATCCTGGGAAAGCAAATGTTTTCTATACAGTCACAGCATTAATACAAATTTTCTTAAAAATTATTGCAGAAATAGCATGATCTCAGAAAATTAGCCATTACAAGAAAACATTATTACTTAGAAATCTAAATTTCTGTGATTATCATCCACAATATCTTACTGACTTGAGATAAGAAAACACACACGCACACAAACACAAGTGAATGTGTGTGTTTATATGTGATATGATTTCTAGAGAAATAATATCAAACTTCACATGTTTATGGCTAAATGTGCAAGAAATTAAAGATCAAATATAGGAGCTAGTAATTTTATACAGTAACTCATTTAAACAACATTAAACTGAGTAGAATTTGTGCAATGTTGCCTATCTTGATTTTCCTAAGCAGAATCTTTAATTACAAACTATGTAATTAGAGTCCTTCCTTATAGTCTTTCACTGCGACACTTACCAAAACGATTTGCACTTAGTGACTTGCCAAGCCTTCTTTGTAATGCTCTGCCTTTGAAATATACAAGCAAAACACAAACCCATCCAATCAGTTTCTTTCTGTTGAGCTTAAAATGATAGACTATATTTATCTAATATATCTGTTTATCTAATATATTTAATTTATCTATTCTTATGAAAATTAAGGTCTCTATTTGTTGCTGTTCATGTGACATCAGTCTTTCTCAAATAAAATGGGACAATGAAAAGAGTATATCTTTTAGGACACGTCAAAAAAAAACAACAAAAAAGTTATTAAATTGGAATACACAGAACAATGATTTAGAGATTTCTTTTTGCTACATGTTTCTTTCCTTTCCTATATATTAAAAAGATTTACTTAAGTATTTCTAAAAATAATTTTTTTTCATTTCTAGGAAATATTTATGATTAGGTGCTCAATTTTTTAACTATTCATAGCAACTTGGGTGCTATAAAGAAAGAAGAGCAATGTTAAAATGTTGACATTGAAAGATAATAGAATTTGCTAACATTCTGATATTTGAAAAATAATGCATGTGTTGATAAACAGGACTTGACTATTCTGGCATATTTTTTCAGAAAGATGCAAAGTTTTATAATATCAAGTTATTTTCTTAGAAACACATTACAGACCCCTTGCTCTGAGAGAATCGGGTGGGCGGTTAACACCTCATGCAAAGGGCTTGTGTTAAATGAGTTGTGATGTTTAAGGAACAGCTCTGGTTTAATTTTATTCTCTCACTCTCTCTTTAAGGTATAAAGAGACAATACTTGTGCTGATTGCCTACTTTTTGTTGTAATTATAAGACACTTTCCTGTGAACAGTGTCTGTGTCTTAATCACAAGCAGCAGCAGGTACTGAGCAATTGATCTGGCACACATCTCACTCTGAGCAACATGCACAAAAGGAGCTGCATGAAGGAAAACACTAATGAGGTTTAAAGTCAATGAGGGGGGAGTTTTTTTTTTCCACTTGAATTAACAAGGATAGAAAACTTAATGGAAAAGCATGCTAAATTTATACATTCTAATTAATACAAGCTATTTTTTTGTTCTGAGGTTGCTTTTTATTGCTGATGTTAATTGCCACTTTCAAAAACTGTAGTTTCAGAAATATAGTTTTTAAAGGAAAAATGACTGTTCATCACCAAAAGGTTATTGTGCATTTCTTAGACCATATAACAATGAAAGATTTAATTTCTCTTAATTAACTAGTTATGAAAGTTTAACGAGCCAATTTGAGAAGAAACTGGACAGGAAGACAGTGAGAAGGTATTTTGGCAGGTATCACAGGGTTGGATGAATAAGAAATAATTGTTATCTATGAAAATGTTAAAATTAAACCCCTTTTCTGACTTTAGAAAAGGATTTAAAGAAAAGGGAAATGTGTAAATACAGCTAGAAATGGTTTTGACTCAGTATTAATCAGAGCTTCTGACAAAGCCTGAAGAATATATCGTTTTAGGATGTTAGTACATTTCTCATCAGACAAACACAAAAGGGTTCAGATATTCCTCACTTAACATTTGCTTTTTGTGTATTTCCTTACTTAAAGTATCCATAATAGGTCCATTGACACAATGTTCTTGATATCTGTCACTTAATTCAATCCCAGCATGACATTAGATCGAAGCAAATTTGACAAATCTTAGCTGACAGAGTGTAGAGGACAAATACCAGCTGACTATTCGGCGATGTCTCAAGTAATATCATTTAAATATTTAAAGGGACAGGGAGTCAGAACTGAAATGAAATAACCCTAGACATGGAATTAACTTCATTTAATTTCAGTACTTGGGAAGCTGAAACAGGAAGTGTTAAAGTTTGATGTTAAGCTAAGCTTCAATGCGGACTCTGTGTCAAACTAAGAAGATGGACTTGCTTATGGCCTAAAGTTATCAAAGCCAGGAGATTAAAACTGATCCTAACACACCATCACCATCCCTGTGTAGTCTAACCTTGGTTCTCACATGCATTCTGTTTATGATGATTGTTTTAGGTAGTTCGAAATTTGGATGTTGAAGAAGTAGGTGGGAAAATATGAAGATCTTGGCAGAGGTGAAAATATTTAAAAAGGGGACACTTGTGTTCCACACAGTAGTCCTGATAAAACTAAAAATCCGTGAAATCTTCATGTTGGGAGAAAAGAAAGCCTGAAGTCTTTTGGAAGAGTGCTTAAGCTTCTAAGACCATTTTGAAAAATAAGGCAGTGATACATTGATGATGAGTTTGAAGACATCTATAATAGGAACTACTTAACTCTAGCTCAATACTTAAACATTAACCTCACTCAGGACCCCATAATTTCGTAAAGCTGTGGGGAGGTTCACTGTATCTGTTTGCTCCTCTTTCAAATGTGGCCACGTTAAATAAATTCCCTTTTTTTTTTCTGCTTTTTGAAAAGGCAAAGAAAGAAATATGGAAAGAAAGCAAAGAACAAAATGATTGGATAGAAGAAACAAACAGCAAGTATATCAGTGACAATTCTGTCCAGCAACAGTTTTCTCTTTGATAAATTCAATATGAAATTAAGAAATTGCCTGAAATGTGCTGTCTACCTCAGTTCAGAGAGAATTTCAAAGTGAAATTTAGATTTTGGGGTGATGGTGAGATAATGAAGGTGAGAAAGAGGAGGCATAGAGCAGGGAGCGGTGTACGAGGAGTGAGATTCATGCATGTGATAGAATAGAAGCTTTTGTCATACCGACAGGAAGACCCCCAGACACATTGTGTCATTTGTACTTAGGATATATTTGGATGGGTAAGCCTGCATCTCTACCGCTATTTTAGAAAGTAGTTATTTTTACAGCACCAGTTTTGTTCCTCAAGCATGGTTATCAGTGTGGTCCCATGAGTCATTAGGATTTACAGTCTAAACCTTTAAGACACCCTACCTTCCCGAAGGTCACACTTTACATAGTCATGGTCAGATTATTATAGTATGAGAACTTTAAATTTTTGTTTGGGAACTTTTGGTTGAGATAGTAGATAATATTTTATTGCATTAAAGGAAATTAAAAAAAACAAAGTATGTTAGGAAATTATAACCCTGAAGCATGCTAAACAGTTTATTTCATAAGTATGGAAAATAATGTCATTAATATTAAATACAATTTGAAAGCACATATTTTTGAATCAGCTAATAGAAAATCAACTGCCATAATGTTTCCAAATATATTTTACATTAGTACATATGAAAACAAAACTAAACTAAAAAAATCATATCTCATGAAACAAACAGTAATGAATTGTCTTTCTAATACTAAGTAAGCTGTGGGTTGACCATCCCAATGGGAAAAAAAATCACTAGAAGGAGTGAAATAATTTTATTCCCTTTTATTGTTTGTAACTAGACTCTAAGCCACTAGGCACATTCCAGTAACTCTTTCCCTACATTCACAGTACTTTACAGTACAAAGCCCTGGAAGAAATGTTTATTCATCTATTAGAGGTTGATCTTTTTGTCATACCCTGTTTCTGGTCGGGGGTGGGGGTGGGGGGAGAAAATGGAGCCACAGAGTCCACTGCTGCAAACTTCATTGATCAGTTGGGTCCACCATTAGCAGTAAAAGAGTGGAAACAGAACAAAATAACAGTTTAGGAACTCTCTGAAAAAAGTCATTAATTAATTAAGTAGGAACACAGAACAAATGCCATATGATTAGCATCAGACTGAAAGCACAGAAAGTAATATCAGCAACCTTTTCCTCATAAAAGCCTTCGGCAAAGGAAAATGCTAAGTTGCAATTTGCCCTGATTATATGTAATGAGGCTTCTGAGTTAAAACTAACCAAATTATATAACACAGCTAATTATATATAAACTTAATTGTCTTAGGTCAGCTTTCCTAGGGAAAAAAAAAAAAACAAAACCTGAGAGGCAGGTTTGCATGCAGAAAATTTATTGGAAGGTTAAAGGATGAAGAGTGGACCAGAGGCTACGTTTGAGTTACAGGGCAGAAGCCAATTTAATCAATCTGCTGGGCTGTGCCACGGGAATGGCCCTTCAGAGTTTGTCTGCCTTGTGCTGGAGTATTCAGCCTTTAAATGGGATCTCCCACAAGGAGAGAGAGGGAAGTTATATGAAGATGAAACCTGAAGGTAATTCCTTATTCAGGTCTCTGCTGAGATCTCAGCTCTAGATATTCCAAACACCTCGACTTGAAGCTGCAGCTTCATGAATGGATCTTATCCCAGAAATGTGGCGTGTAATGTTCTTCAGCCAAGGTACTGCTTTACTCTGTAGTCCTTATGTAATAAGTGGTTTTGGGAAGAGCTTCTACAGCAAGACTGTCCTTTTGGGGGGAAACCTCAAGGAAGAAAGGCAAATGGAAGCAAACCGAAGGCCCTAACAGGCACTCTCTGCCATCTTCTAGAAGCCTTCTGGGTTTCCACCATCATCTAGCATGGCTTATGTAGAGACTATAAACGTCTACCAGAAGTCATCTAGTTTTCCGATTGTCTTGAACTCATAAGTGACTTTTAGACATAACTCAAAGAAAAATCAGCCCACAATTCACAATCCTAAAGAACCCAGACAAAAAAGAGATCCCTAAGAGAGACAGACATACATGGATCTAATCTACACGGGAAGTATAAAAAGACAAGATCTCCTGAGTAAGTTGGGAGCATGGAGCCATGGGAGAGGGTACAAGCTGAGGGAAAAGGAAGAGAGGGCAGTATAGAAAAATATATAGTTCACAAAACAATAAAAAAGGAAAAATAAAAATAAATAAAAACATTGCACAGCAAAATTAAACAAACAAACGAAAAAGAAATTGTTCTCATGGGTCATGAACAAGGCTAGAGATTAGGAGAAAAATGTCAAATTATGTATTTGACTCTAAAGTTCAGTCCACTGAAGAGTATTTGCATTTTATACACATGCATTTTAGGAAAAATGTGCTTTTAAATAGTGATTTTTTATGTGAACTTAGCAACAAAGCCATACTCTAAAATGTGTTTATTATATTAGCTAATCAGGATTTTTAATTTTAACAAGGAAAATTATGCTTTTCTACTTTTTTTTTTTTTTTTGGTTTTTCCGAGACAGGGTTTCTCTGTGGTTTTGGAGCCTGTCCTGTAACTAGCTCTTGTAGACCAGGCTGGTCTCAAACTCACAGAGATCCGCCTGCCTCTGCCTCCCAAGTGCTGGGATTAAAGGCATGTGCCACCACCGCCAGGCTCTACTTTCTTTTTATTGTAGGCAGCACTGCGTCCATAGTGGTATTAAGTACTGTTATTTTATGTCTATATGCAAGAGGAAAATGTGACCAAATACTAACCAATGAAATACATAACTGCTATGTAATGAGAAAGTCAAACATCCAATGCTACCTGGTATGACTGTGCCCAAAATTAGTACTCAGGAAAGCAATATTACTCCTGCTTTTCATCTGAGATGTTATTCAGTACCTGCTTATGGGATTAATTCTTATGGGATAATTTTTGTGAATGTATGTATATATGTGTGTATGTATTTCTCTATGTGTGTCTGTATGTCTCTGTGTCTGTGTATGTATGTATGTGTATCTGTGTCTGTGTATGCCTCTGTCTATGTGTATACATATATATATATATACATGTATATATGTCTATGTGTGTCTGTGTATGTCTGTGTGTGTATATATATCTGTATATGTCAGTGTCTGTGTATGTCTCTGTATATATGTATACTTATGTGTTTCTATCTGTGTGTATGCTGTGTATGTCTCTCTGTGTGTGTATGTGTGCCTTTGTATATATGTCTGTGAGTTTCTCTATGTCTGTGTATGTTGTGTGTGGATGTATGCCTATATATGCCACTGTGAGTGTATGTGCATGAATGTGTGTCTGTGTATGTATGTCTGTGTATGTCTGTGTGTGTGTCTGTGTGTATGCTTCTGTTTGCCTGCCTATATGTGTGTATCACTATAATTACTATTAAAGATATATTTTAATTTTACACATGATGTTAAATTTTGTACTACAATAATTTATTTATTTTAAGGGATATTTTAAAAACCTTTTCTGCACTTCTATACATAATTTAATTTATTTTTTCTGTGGATAGAATATTTTATTTCTTTTAATTAAATATAACTTCTAGGGAAAATGCTATCTTATTCGTGAGCATAGAAAAAAAAACACCATTTTTGCCAGGAACTCTTTAATTTCCTTTGTGATTTGACATGTGGAAATATTTACTGTATCATTGTATGTCGTAAGCAGAACTAGAAGGGACTTTTGTGCTGTTTGAAACACCTCTGCTACTCAACAGGCAAGGGATATAATGCTGTTATATACCAACAGTGCTTCTACTGAGTCACTTCTGAAGTCTTGAAAAATAAAAGAGGGAGAGATCGTTTGCATGTATTGAAAAAACATACATTTTAGACAGGAAATTTAGGATTTTTCTATAGTTTTCCCATTTCAAATAAATATATTTTCTGAAACAGTTCTAGGATTTTATCTTTACACAAAGAAAATAATCTTGTTCATAATATAATTTGATTTGGAATCTAGGTTTGCCATCAAGATCTAAGACATTATTTCTTATGGCGGCTGTATTAGTATGATTACCCTCTAATGTACCACATTTTATTTTTCATTATTAGCTGGTTGCCCATAACTAAAATATATATCAACAAGACAAGAATGTAAAAGAAAACCTACAACGTGATTCCAGAAATTAACTATGTGAACCATAAAGAGGAGGAAATATAGTGTGCTTTAGCATTGTGTCACTCAAAGTATTTTCATCTTCATAGTTTTCCTTTACATAAATTATAAATGTAGGCAAATGTAATGAGA
This sequence comes from Microtus ochrogaster, assembly GCF_000317375.1. Classification (NCBI taxonomy): domain Eukaryota; kingdom Metazoa; phylum Chordata; class Mammalia; order Rodentia; family Cricetidae; genus Microtus; species Microtus ochrogaster. The sequence goes on from NC_022019.1 coordinate 26,335,960, forward strand.
AATAGGTTTCATTGGAAAATGATTTTTACTCAAACATAGCAAATGCTACAGATAGGAAGCTGCATTAGATGGGATTATATTTAGATGATCTTGTGAAAAAAAAAAACCACAATGTACACACCATTAATCTTGTAAGTACCTTTAAAGAAACAAAATAAAAAGCTTATAAATACTGGAGGGCATGCTTTGGGAATCAACAAGAAGCAAGAAATATGAGTGGAATTTTAAAAGGTAATATACTCTCCACAGTAGAGATCTGTAAGTCATTATCTGGGCAGAAATTGAAAAGGCCTTTAGCAAAATGGATATCTTCATTTGAGAGGCAAATAGCAATCGGTACTGAATTGCTAAAAGAGTTAACAATAAGACATAAAAGGTAGGAAAACTGCTGTTCTAGGCATCCTTGAATATTCACCTAAATTGCTATATTGTTGTGTCTAGTACTGGCCATTCTTAAATTATAATAATTCAATTTTAATAGCTTCTTTGTGGACTACTAAAAGCCACGGCTGGATTTCATTGCTCTGTTAGGAAATAGCTAACTGTAGGAGGCCAAAAGGATCATGGACATAAGGTACCTACAGTGTATATTTTACAGAGATATAATTATTTCTGTTCTCGAAAATTAACTATTATATACAAAGTTTCTGTTTCTCTTTTTCTTATTTTTCTTTCTGTACTCTCAGGTTTTTTTCTGTATGTGTAATGTCATATTGGAGTAGTTGGAGATGTCAGCCAATAGGAGCACTAGGGAATCTGGAGCAAAGCATCGCATCTGGACAATATTGTGGCCTTGCTTGTCACCAGATGTGATAGACAGCAACTGCTAATTTCCTATCAGATTAACAAATGTTTTGTAAATTTTAAGATAAACCTCCTTTGAATAGTTATGATTATATTCCCCTGGTTGATTACAAGAGCTTCAAAAATACTGGCATTCAGCCCTAACAGATGTCTTAATCTGTGGGGAGTTTAGGGGGCCTTAAAAAGCTTCAAGTCTTTTTAAAAAGAAGACTTAAGATACTCAATACTGTTCAATTCTTCACTTTTTATTCTGTATTCTTTAAAATTTTGGGATGCTGTTTCACTCTGTAGCCTAAGATGGCCAAGAATTTGCTGTCCAACCCAAGCTGGCTTTTTGATGCTTTTGCCTCAGCCTACCTACTGTGAAGAATACAGATGTGAGTCCCTACCTCTCTCTTTTCCTCTTATTTTACTAGTATATGCTTTGAATACTTTCAGATGCAGAAGGTGAGACTGAAATATCACATGATGGCAAAAATAGATTTGTAGATAAATAATGGGCAATTTAAAGGTTGCAGATAAATGATACAACAGAGCATACTCCATCATCATCATCACAAACTAACAACACATAGAAACACAGTTTTATTTTCAATTATCTCAGAAGTTCTTTTTATTATTCTGGAGTTCACTTTTTAAGTTTAGAGAAAAGAGTCTGAAATGATGTATTTATTAGTTGTTTGTGAATGACATACATGTACGGGAAATGAAAATGTTCAAAATTCAAAACAACGAAAAGCTAAAATAACTAAGATAAAAGCAGTAAAAGAGGAAAGGGAATATCTTAAACAATAATATTGTAGCTGATTAGCAAAGGAACCTACAAGAACCCTGGTCAATCAACACATTAGGGTGTTTTTAATAAGCCACTATACATGTTAGATATCTGTGAGTTCTCACTGCACAATATAGAAACACTTAGCACCCAAATCATCATATATATGCAGGTTATTACAAAAGTCTGGATGGACATTTTCATTTTGCTGGAATGGATCTCACTTTAACATGTTTCTATAGTTCCTGCTTGTATGTCTGGGCAAAGTGTATTCTTGTTTGAATCAACACTTCTTATACACTAGAACACTGAAGGTATACTTAAGCACAAAACTCCCTTTCAGAGCTTAATATAAAAATATGAGGTTGGTACAGAGACTTTTTTTTGGTGAATTCTTTTTTTTTTATTGAAAAAAAAAATTTCTGCCTCCTCCCAGCCTCCTATTTCCCTCCCCCTCCTCCCGCCCCTC